>NC_074679.1:22142654-22430154 GCF_029448725.1 Salvelinus fontinalis | reverse complement strand
GAGGCGCCACCAGCCATTACACAGGTAGAGAGTGTAGTAGAGAGATGATTGAGAGGGTGGGAGGGAGAGAAAGAGAGGGAGAGAAGGAGACAGTGAGTGAGAAAGGGAGAGGGAGAGAGCAGGTGTTGATTGGAGAAGTGCTGGGCGGTGTGTGCCATGCAGGCCAGCGGTACCTGTTGTCACACTGTGGGCAAAGTGTGAAGCTCATCCCAGCGGAAAGCCCCAGATGTGTGAGGTGATTATGGGGAAGACAAGGGGAGAGGGACAGAGAGAGAGAGATGGCTGCAGAGATGAATTTGGCTTTAGGAAGAGAGAGGAATACAGAGAATTAAGAAAATATTCACACCCCTTGATTTTTCCCACATTTGAATTTCAAATGGATTACGT
Source organism: Salvelinus fontinalis (assembly GCF_029448725.1). Lineage (NCBI taxonomy): Eukaryota > Metazoa > Chordata > Actinopteri > Salmoniformes > Salmonidae > Salvelinus > Salvelinus fontinalis. Next base: position 22,429,767 of record NC_074679.1, on the reverse strand, counting down.
TTAGATTTCGTGTCACTGGCCTACACACATGTCAAAGTGGAATTATGTTTTTAGAAATGTTTACAAATTAATAAAAAATGTAAAGCTGAAATGTCTTTAGTCAATAAGTATTCAAACCCTTTGTTATGGCAATCCTAAATAAGTTCAGGAGAAAAAAGATTGCTTAACAAACCACTTACACTAATATATACAAAAGTATGTGGACACCCCTTCAAATTAGTGAATTCGGCTATTTCAGCCGTTGCTGACAGGTGTATAAAATCAAGCACCCAGTCATGCAATCTCCATAGAAAAATATTGGCAGTAGAATGGCCTTACTGAAGAGCTCAGTGACATTCAACGTGGCACGGTCATAGGATGCCACCTTTTCAACAAGTTAGTTCGTCAAATCTCTTCCCTGCTAGAGCTGACCTGGTCAACTGTAAGTGCTGTTATTGTGAAGTGGAAACGTCTAGGAGCAACAACGGCTCAGCTCCGAAGTGGTAGGCCACACAAGCTCACAGAACGGGACCGCCGAGTAGCACGTAAAAATTGTCTGTCCTCGGTTGCAACACTCGCTAACGCGTTCCAAACTGCCTCTAGAAGCAATGTTAGCACAATAACTGTTCGTCGGGAGCTTCATGAAATGGCTTTCAATGGCCGAGCAGTTGCCCGCAAGCCTAAGAACATCATGTGCATTGCCAAGCGTCGGCTGGAGTGGTGTAAAGCTCGCCGCCATTGGACTCTAGAGCAATGGAAACACGTTCTCTGAAGTGATGAATCATGCTTCACCATCTGGCAGTCCGACGGATGAATCTGGGTTTGGCGGATGCCAGGGGAATGCTACCTGCCCCAATGCATAGCGGCAACTGTAAAGTTCGGTGGAGGACGAATAATGGTCTGGGGCAGTTCTTCATAGTTCGTGCTAGGCCTCTTAGTTCCAGTGAAGAGAAATCTTTATGCTACAGCATACAATGGCATTCTAGACGATTCAGTGCTTCCAACATTGCGGCAACAGTTTGGGGAAGGCCCATTCCTGTTTCAGCATGACAATGCCCCCGTGCACAAAGCGAGGTCCATACAGAAATGGTTTGTCGAGATCGGTGAGGAAAACCTTGAGCCCTGAACTCAATCCCATCAAACACATTTGGGATGAATTGGAATGCTGACTGCGAGCCAGGCCTAATCGCCCAACACCAGTGCACAACCTCACCAATACTTGTGGCTGAATGGAAGCAAGTCCCTGCAGCAATGTTCCAACATCTAGTGGAAAGCCTTCCCAGAAGAGTGGAATTTGTTATAGCAGCAAAGGTGGAACCAACTCCATATTAACGATGAGCAGGTGTCTACATACTTTTGGTCATGTGGTGTAAGTTGTATTGCATACATCTGTGTGAAAAAAATTGTGTTTAACATGATTTTTGAATGACTACATAATCTCTGTGCCCCACGCATACAATTATCTGTAAGGTCCCTCAGTCGAGCAGTGAATTTCAAACACAGATTCACCCACAAAGACCAGGGAGGTTTTCCAATGCCTTGCAAAAAAAGGAACCTATTGGTAGATGGGTAAAAATGTAAAAAGACATTGAATATCCCTTTGAGCATGGTGAAGTTATTAATTACACTTTGGATGGTGTATCAATACACCCAGTCACTACAAAGATACATGCGTCCTTCCTAACTCAGTTGCTGGAGAGAAAGGAAACCACTCAGGGATTTCATCATTAGTCCAATGGTGACTTTAAAACAGTAAAAGAATTGTAATGGTTGTGATAGGAGGAAACTGAGGATGGATCAACAGCATTGTACTTACTCCACAATACTAACCTAAATGACAGAGTGAAAAGAATGAAGCCTGTACAGAATAAAATGATTCCAAAACATGCATCCTGTTTCCGATAAGGCACTAAAGTAAAACTGCTAAGGAGCCTTTTGGACCTACATTTGGCGCTCCGGTATCGCTTGCCGTTCGGAAGCAGAGAGAACAGTCTATGCTTTGGGTGGCTGGAGCCTTTGACAATTTTTGGGGCCTTCCCCTGACACTGCCTAGTATAGAGGTCCTGGATGTCAGGAAGCTTGGCCCCGGTGATGTACTGGGCTGTACGCACTACCCTCTATAGCGCCTTACGGTCGGTGCTGAGCAGTTGCCATACCAGGTGGTGATGCAACCGATCAGGATGCTCTCGATGTTGCAGCTGTAGAACTTTTTGAGGATCTGGGGAACCATGCCAAATCTTTTCAGTCTCCTGAGGGGGAATAGGCATTGTCATGCCCTCTTCGCGACTGTGTTGGTGTGTTTGGACCATGATAGTTTGTTGGTGATTTGGACACCAAGCTCTCGACCCACTCTACTACTGCCCCGTTTATGTGAATGGGGGAATGTTCGGGCTGCCTTTTCTTGCAGTCCAAAATCAGCTCCTTTGTCTTGCTCAGGTTGAGGGAGAGGTTGTTGTCCTGGCACCACACTGCTAGTTCTCTGACATCCTCCCTATAGGCTGTCTCATCATTGTCGGTGATCAAGCCTACCACCATTGTGTCGTCAGCAAACTTGTTGTGGTTGGAGTCGTGCTTGGCCACGCAGTCGTGGGTGAACAGCGATTACAGGAGGGGACTAAGCACGCACTTCAGAGGGGCCCCTGTGTTTAGGGATCAGCATGGCATATGTGTGGAGGCCTACCCTTACCACTTGGGGGCGGCCCGTCAGGAAGTCCAGGATCCAGTTGCAGGGGGAGGTGTTCAGTCCCAGGGTCCTTAGATTAGTGATGAGCTTTGTGGGCACTATGGTGTTGAACGCTGATCTGTAGTGAATGAACAGCATTCTCACATAGGTGTTTTTGTCCAGGAGGGTAATGGCAGTATGGAGTACGATTGAGATTGCATAATCTGTGGATCTGTTGGGGCGGTATATGAATTGCAGTGGGTCTAGGGTTTCTGGGATGATGGTGTTGATGTGAGCCATGACCAGCCTTTAAAAGCACTTCATGGCTTTTACGCAATGGTGTGAAGTTTTTAAGTAAAAATACTTTAAAGTACTACTGTTTTTTGCAGTATCTGTACAATACTTTTTATATTTTTGACAACTTTTACTCCACTACATTCCTAAATAAAAAAAATCTACTTTTAGGTTTCAGGGAAAATGTATGGAGTAAAAAGTAATCATTACATTTAGAATGCTCAAGCAAGACAGAATTATGGCAACTATCAATGTAACACTTTGTCATCCCTACTGCCTCTGATCCGGCAGACTCACTAAACACAAATACTGTGTTTGTAAATAATGTCTGAGTATTGGAGTGTTCCCGTCTGTCTGTGATTAAAAAGATTAAAATTGTGCTGTCTGGTTTGCTTAATATAAGGAATTTGATGTATAGCATTTACTTTTACTCAAGTATGATGCTTGAGTACTTTTTTTTTACCATTGTACTTAAGTAATTTAAAACCAGATACTTTTAGACTTTTTCTCAAGTAGTATTTTACTGGGTGACTTTCACTTTTACTTCAGTGATTTTCTATTAAAGGTATCTTTACTTTTACTCAAGTATGACATTTGATACTTTTTCCACAATTGCTTTTACGTGGTACACGCTTCAGCATTCGGAGGTTCCGTTCTGTGAGCTTGTGTGGCCTACCACTTCACAGCTAAGTCGTTGTTGCTCCTCGACGTTTCTACTTCACAGCTCTAACAGGGCAGAAACATGACGAACTGACTTGTTGGAAAGGTGGCATCCTATGATGGTGCCATTTTGAATTCACTGAGCTCTTCAATAAGACCATTCTGCTGCCAATGTTTGTTTATGGAGATTGCATGGCAGTGTGCTCCATTTTAAACACCTATCAGCAATTGGTGTGGCTGAAATAGCCACTCATTTGAAGGGGTGTCCACATACAGTACCAGTCAAAGGTTTGGACACACCTACTCATTCCTGGGTTTGTCTTTATTTTTTTTACTATTTTCTACATTGTAGAATACTGGTGAAGACATCAAAACTATGAAATAACACATATGGAATCATGTAGTAACCATAAGTGTTAAATCAAAATATATTTGATATTTGAGATTCTTCAAAGTATCCACCCTTTGCCTTGATGACAGCTTTGCACACTCTTGGCATTCTCTCATCCAGCATCATGAGGTGTCACCTGGAAGGCATTCCAATTAACAGGTGTGCCTTGTTATACTTTTTAGGGATAGGGGGCAGCATTTTTACTTTGGATGAATGCATGCCCAGAGTGAACTGCCTCCTACTCTGTCCCAGATGCTAATATATGCATATTATTATTACTATTGGATAGAAAACACTCTGAAGTTTCTAAATCTGTTTGAATGATGTCTGTGAGTATAACAGAACTCATATGGCAGGCGAAAACCTGAGAAAAATCCAACCAGGAAGTGGGATATCTGAGGTTGGTCGATTTTCAACTCATCGCCTATTGAATTCCCAGTGGGATATGGATCTGTTTGCACTTCCTACGGCTTCCACTAGATGTCAACAGTCTGTAGAACCTTGAATGAAGCGTCTACTGTGATTTGGAGCCGGATGAGAGGGGAATGAGTCAGTGGTCTGACAGAGAGCCAGGTCCTGGTCACGTGCATTCCACATGATATCGACTTGCGTTCCATTACTTCTATAGACACAAAGAAATTCTCCGGTTGGAACGTTATTGAATATTTATGATAACAACATCCTAAAGATTGATTCTATACTTAGTTTGACAAGTTTATTCGACCTGTAATATAACTTTTTGAAGTTTTCGTCCGACGTTCGTCTGGACCTGCACGAGCGTTTGGATATGTGTACTAAACGTGCTAACAAAAGTAGCTACTTGGACATAAATAATGGACATTATCGAACAAAACAACAATTTATTGTGGAACTAGGATTCCTGGGAGTGCATTCTGATGAAGATCATCATGTCAGATTTAAGGGACTTAAGGGACTATTTAAGGGACTATTTATCCCATACACTCAGATTTAAGGGACAAATTTAAGGGACTATTTATAATGTAATTTCGTATTTCTGTTGACTCCAACATGGCGGAGAAATTTTGTTTCTATCTGAGCGCCGTCTCAGATTATTGCATGGTTTGCTTTTTCCTTAAAGTTTTTTTGAAATCTGACACAGCGGTTGCATTAAGAACAAGCGTATCTTTAATTCTATGTAAAACATGTATCTTTCATCAAAGTTTATGATGAGTATTTCTGTTATTTGATGTGGCTCTGCAATTTCTCCGGATATTTTGGAGGCAGTTCTGTACATGGCGCCAATGTAAACAGAGATTTTTGGATATAAATATGCACATTATCGAACAAAACATACATGTATTGTGTAACATGATGTCCTATGAGTGTCATCTGATGAAGATCATCAAAGGTTAGTGATTAATTTTTATCTCTATTTCTGTTTTTTGTGACTCCTATCTTTGGCTGGGAAAATGGCTGTGTGTTTTTTGGACTTGGCGATGATCTAACATAATCATATGTTGTGTTTTCGCTGTAAAGCATTTTTTTTTTAAATCGGACACGATGGGTAGATTAACAAGATGCTTATCTTTAATTTGCTGTATTGGACTTGTTAATGTGTGAAAGTTACATATTTCAAAAAAATATTTTTTGAATTTCCCACGCTGCCTTTTCAGCGAAATGTTGTCGAGGGCTTCCGCTAGCGGAACGTGTGTCCTAGAAAGGTTAAACATAAATTTGTGGAATTGCTTTCCTTCTTAATGCGTTTGAGCCAATCAGTTGTGTTGTGACAAGGTAGGGTTGGTATACAGAAGCTAGCCATATTTGGCAAAAGACCAAGTCCATATTATGGCAAGAACAGCTCAAATAAGCAAAGATAAATGAGAGTCCATCATTACTTTAAGACATGAAGGGCAGTCAATCGGTAAAATTTCAAGAACTTTGAAAGTTTCTTCAAGTGCAGTCGCAAAAACCATCAAGCGCTATGAAACTGGCTCTCATGAGGACCGCCACAGGAAAGGAAGACCCAGAGTTACCTCTGCTGCAGCGGATAAGTCCATTAGAGTTACCAGCCTCAGATTGCAGCCCAAATAAATTATTCAGAGTTCAAGTAACAGACATCTCAAAATCAACTGTTCAGAGGCGACTACGTGAATCAGGCCTTCGTGGTCGAATTGCTGCAAAGAAACCACTACTAAAGAACACCCATAAGAAGAAGAGACTTGCTTGTGCCAAGAAACATGAGCAATGGACATGGTCTGATGAGTCCAATTTTGAGATTTCTTTATTTTTATTTTTGGTTCCATCCACCGTGAGATGCAGAGTAGGTGAACGGATGATCTCCGCATGTGTGGTTCCCACCGTGAAGCATGGAGGTGGTGTGATGGTGCTTTGCTGGTGACACTGTCAGTGATTTATTTAGAATTCAAGGCGCACAGTACTAGCATGGCTACCACAGAATTCTTCAGCGATACACCATCCCATCTGGTGTGCGCTTAGTGGGAATATCATTTGTTTTTCAACAGGACAATGACCCAACACACCTCCAGGCTGTGTAAGGGCTATTTGACCAAGAAGGAGAGTGATGGAGTGCTACATCAAATTACCTGGCATCCACAATCACCCGACCTCAACACAATTGAGATGGTTTGGGATGAGTTGGACCACAAAGTGAAGGAAAAGCAGCCACCAAGTGCTCAGCATATGTGGGAACTCCCTCAAGACCATTGGAAAAGCATTACACGTGACTACCTCATGAAGCTGATTGAGAGAATGCAAGAGTGTGCAAAGCTGTCATCAAGGCAAAGGGGGTTTACTTTGAAGAATCTATTTTGATTTGTATAACACTTTTTTGGTTACTACATGATTCCATGTGTGTTATTTCGTAGTTTTGATGTCTTCACTATTATTCTACAATGTAGAAAATAGTAAAAAATAAAGAGTAGGTGTGTCCAAACGTTTGACTGGTACTGTGCTTTTGTATATACAGTATATGTCACGAATTGTAATATGTACAATATGTTAAGAATTTGCAACACGCCTCCCGGGTGGCGCAGTGGTCTAGGGCACTGCATCGCAGCGCTAGCTGCGCCACCAGAGACTCTGGGTTCGCGCCCAGGCTCTGTCGTAGCCGGCCGCGACCGGGAGGTCCGTGGGGCGACGCACAATTGGCCTAGCGTCGTCCGGGTTAGGGAGGGTTTGGCCGGTAGGGATATCCTTGTCTCATCGCGCACCAGCGACTCCTGTGGCGGGCCGGGCGCAGTGCGCGCTAACCAAGGGAGCCAGGTGCACGGTGTTTCCTCCGACACATTGGTGCGGCTGGCTTCCGGGTTGGAGGCGCGCTGTGTTAAGAAGCAGTGCGGCTTGGTTGGGTTGTGTTTCGGAGGACAAGAGCACCTCCTCCCAGCTGCCCACTGCACTGAGGCTAGGTAACACGGTCACCACCGATAAATCCGTGATAATCGAAAACTTCAACAAGCATTTCTCAATGGCTGGCCATGCCTTCCTCCTGGCAACTCCAACCTTGGCCAACAGCCCCGCCCCCCCCCGCTGCTACTCGCCCAAGCCTCCCCAGCTTCTCCTTTACCCAAATCCAGATAGCAGATGTTCTGAAAGAGCTGGAAAACCTGGACCCATACAAATCAGCTGGGCTTGACAATCTGGACCCCCTATTTCTGAAACTGTCCACCGCCATTGTCGCACCCCCTATTACCAGCCTGTTCAACCTCTCCTTCGTATCATCTGAGATCCCCAAGGATTGGAAAGCTGCCGCGGTCATCCCCTTCTTCAAAGGGGGAGACACCCTGGACCCAAACTGTTACAGACCTATATCCATCCTGCCCTGCCTAGCTAAGGTCTTCGAAAGCCAAGTCAACAAACAGATCACTGACTATCTCGAATCCCACCGTACCTTCTCCGCTGTGCAATGCGGTTTCCGAGCCGGTCACGGGTGCACCTCAGCCACGCTCAAGGTACTAAACGATATCATAACCGCCATCGATAAAAGACAGTACTGTGCAGCCGTCTTCATCGACCTGGCCAAGGCTTTCGACTCTGTCAATCACCATATTCTTATCGGCAGACTCAGTAGCCTCGGTTTTTCTAATGACTGCCTTGCCTGGTTCACCAACTACTTTGCAGACAGAGTTCAGTGTGTCAAATCGGAGGGCATGTTGTCCGGTCCTCTGGCAGTCTCTATGGGGGTACCACAGGGTTCAATTCTCGGGCCGACTCTTTTCTCTGTATATATCAATGATGTCGCTCTTGCTGGGGCTATTCCCTGATCCACCTCTACGCAGACGAAACCATTCTGTATACTTCTGGCCCTTCCTTGGACACTGTGCTATCTAACCTCCAAACGAGCTTCAATGCCATACAACACTCCTTCCGTGGCCTCCAACTGCTCTTAAACGCTAGTAAAACCAAATGCATGCTTTTCAACCGTTCGCTGCCTGCACCCGCACGCCCGACTAGCATCAGCACCCTGGACGGTTCCGACCTAGAATATGTGGACATCTATAAGTACCTAGGTGTCGGACTGCAAACTCTCCTTCCAGACTCATATCAAACATCTCCAATCCAAAATCAAATCTAGAGTCGGCTTTCTATTTCGCAACAAATCCTCCTTCACTCACGCCGCCAAACTTACCCTACTAAAATTGACTATCCTACCAATCCTCGACTTCGGCGATGTCATCTACAAAATAGCTTCCAATACTCTACTCAGCAAACTGGATGCAGTTTATCACAGTGCCATCCGTTTTGTTACTAAAGCACCTTATACGACCCACCACTGCGACCTGTATCCTAGTCGGCTGGCCCTCGCTACATGTTCGTCGTCAGACCCACTGGCTCCAGGTCATCTACAAGGCTATGCTAGGTAAAGTGCCGCCTTATCTCAGTTCACTGGTCACGATGGCTACACCCACCCGTAGCACGCGCTCCAGCAGGTGTATCTCACTGATCATCCCTAAAGCCAAAACCTAATTTGGACGCCTTTCCTTCCAGTTCTCTGCTGCCTGCGACTGGAACGAATTGCAAAAATCTCTGAAGTTGGAGACTTTTATCTCCCTCAACAACTTTAAACATCTGCTATCCGAGCAGCTAACCGATCGCTGCAGCTGTACATAGTCCATCTGTAAACTACCCACCCAATTTACCTACCTCACCCCATACTGCTTTTATTTATTTACTTTTCTGCTCTTTTGCACACCAGTATCTCTTCTTGCACATGATCATCTGATGATTTATCACTCCAGTGTTAATCTGCTAAATTGTAATTATTCGATTTATTGCCTACCTCCTCATGCATTTTGCACACATTGTATATAGATTCTCTTTTTTTTCTACCATGTTATTGACTTGTTTATTGTTTACTCCACATGTAACTCTGTGTTGTTGTCTGTTCACACTGCTATGCTTTATCTTGGCCAGGTCGCAGTTGCAAATGAGAACTTGTTCTCTACTAGCCTACCTGGTTAAATAAAGGTGAAATAAAAAAAAAGGACGCATGGCTTTCGACCTTCGTCTCTCCCGAGCCATGAGACAAGATAGTAATTACTAGCAATTGGATACCACGAAAATTGGGGAGAAAAGGGGGTAAAATAAAATAAAATAAAAAAAGAATTTGCAACACGTATGATATGTTACTAATTCCAGTTTGCTGTTGCTAATGTTAGCTAGGTGGCTAATGCTGTTAGCTAGGCTAAGGATTAGGCTTAAGGTTAGGAGTTATGTTAAAGGGTGAAGGTTAGGGGAAGCTAATATGCTAAGAAGTTGCAAAGTTGCTAATTAGCTAAAATGATAAAGTTGTGCGTGATGAGATTCGAACGCGCAACCTTTGGGTTGCGAGACGTACGCGTTATATGCCCACCTACCCTGTCCTACTTCAGCCTTAAGTAACCTTCTGTCTTATGTAACTATACCAAAAGTAATATATCATACTAATTTGAGTGTCCCAGATTTTGGTTTAGTATGTTATGTCTAGTCTATGAGAGAGATGGCTTCAGAGATTAATTTGATTTCAGGTAGAGAGAGACAGAAAGAGGAATTCTGTTGAAAGAGGGGCTAAAGAGAGAGCATATGACAGAAACTACTCAGTATGTCTGAAAGTACCCATAATGCATAGGAATATATCCAAGCCCTAGTGTCTCATTAGACAGATTGTTCCTGTGAGAATCAGGAAGTAGTGGGTGAGCGAGAAAGATAGAAAGAGATATTTCTCTATTCTTTCACCTGGGAAGTGAATTGAGAAGCTGTTCTCATTTCTAATAACGACCTGGCTAAGATGCAATATGAGCTGTACTGAAGTCTAATAAAATGGCAAATTACGGGAGCTTTAACAAGTGGCCTAATAAGGACCAGTGCCCCAGGGGGTTACACTGGCATTAAGGCTAGGTTAACAACACCTTCAGGGGGCTGAGTCTCCCTCAGTCAGCCTCTCAAGCCAACCACACCTCACCACCGTCCATCTGAGAGTGAGACGGGGCACAGGGAGTTATGGCCGTGACATCACTACTTACCCGTGACATCACTGCTACAGTAGCCAGCAGCACCAATCCAGACAGAGGGCTGTGTCTGCTAGCTGTCATGGGCCCTTATTTATGACTGGACCACAATGAAGAAGTGGCCCATTTTCTTAAGCATGCGATGTCTCTGGCAGCTTACAAATCCCTTAGGCGCACTAATAATCCATTAGGACTTCATAGCAAATCAAACGTACAGCATCTACAGTTGAAGTTGGAAGTTTACGTACACCTTAGCCAAATACATTTAAACTCAGTTTTTCACAATTCCTGACATTTAATCATAGTAAAAATGCCCTGTCTTAGGTCAGTTAGGATCACCACTTTATTTTAAGAATGTGAAATGCCAGAATAATAGTAGAGAGATTTTTTATTTCAGGTTTTACTTCTTTCATCACATTCCCAGTGGGTCAGAAGTTTACATACACTCAATTAGTATTTGTTAGCATTCCCTTTAAATTGTTTAACTTGGGTTAAACATTTCGGGTAGCCTTCCACAAGCTTCTCACAATAAGTTGGGTGAATTCTGTCCCATTCCTCCTGAGAGAGCTGGTGTAACTGAGTCAGGTTTGTAGGCCTCCTTGCTCGCACACACTTTTTCAGTTCTGCCCACAAATGTTCTATAGGATTGAGGTCAGGGCTTTCTGATGGGCACTCCAATACCTTGACTTTGTTGTCCTTAAGCCATTTTGCCACAACTTTGGAAGTATGCTTGGCGTCAATTTCCATTTGAAGACCCATTTGCGACCAAGCTTTAACTTCCTGACTGATGTCTTGAGATGTTGCTTCAATATATCCACATAATTTTCCTGCCTCATGATGCCATCTATTTTTTGAAGTGCACCAGTCCCTCCTGCAGCAAAGCACCCCCACAGCATGATGCTGCCACCCCCGTGCTTCATGGTTGGGATGGTGTTCTTCGGCTTGCAAGCATCCCCCTTTTTCCTCCAAACATAACGATGTTCATTATGGCCAACAGTTCTATTTTTGTTTCATCAGACCAGAGGACATTTCTCCAAAAAGTACGATATTTGTCCCCATGTGTAGTTGCAAACTGTAGTCTGGCTTTTTTATGGTGGTTTTGGAACAGTGGCTTCTTCCTTGCTGAGCGGTCTTTCAGGTTATGTCGATATAGGACTCGTTTTACTCTGGATATAGATACTTTTGTACCTGTTTCCTCCAGCATCTTCACAAGGTCCTTTGCTGTTGTTCTGGGATTGATATGCACTTTTCGCATCAAAGTACGTTCATCTCTAGGAGACAGAATGCGTCTCCTTCCTGAGCAGTATGACGGCTGCGTGGTCTCATGGTGTATATACTTGCGTACTTGTGTTTGTACAGATGAACATGGTACCTTCAGGCATTTGGAAATTGCTCCCAAGGATGAACCAGACTTGTGGAGGTCTAATTTTTTTCACCTGAAGTCTTGGCTGATTTCTTTTGATTTTCCCATTATGTCAAGCAAAGAGGTACTGAGTTTGAAGGTAGGCCTTGAAATACATCCACAGGTACACCTCCAATTGACTCAAATTATGTCAATTTCCAAGCTGTTTAAAGGCACAGTCAACTTAGTGTACGTAAACTTCTGACCCACTGGAATTGTGATACAGTGAATTATAAGTAAAATAACCTGAAATAATCTGTGTCATGCACAAAGTAGATGTCTTAACCGACTTGCCAAAACTATAGTTTGTTAACAAGACATTTGTGGAGTGGTTGAAAAATGAGTTTTAATGACTCCAACCTAAGTGTATGTAAATTTCAGACTTCAACTGTATACCCGAGTTATGGTCGACTGGCCTAAAAACTATGCCACAGTGATTACGTAATAAATTATGGCATTGTCACTTGGTTATCCAACATGACTGTTTGTTATCAAAGGGCAGGTTGGGTGTGTATTCAAATGTGTAACAAATCTCCTTTCAAAGAGCCGTCCATTGATCAGCGCCAGAAACCTATCAGCCTTAGATGTGGAGCACAATGGAGTAATGAGTAATCAAACGCAGAGAATTAAAACAGCCCGTCACGGGGCTCCATCACATTAACAGAAAGTTAGAATAAGATGAGCTATAAAAGACTGCCTGACTGACATGCTCTAGTGGATGGTTGGTGGTCAGAAAAACCTTTGAACTTGTCCTTTGTCGTCTAATCTGAGCGAAGGTGCCCAGGTTTGGATGAAAACCTCCATGGCCTCAATCAAGCAATCACATTTATTTATAAAGCACTTTACACATCAGCCGATGTCACAAAGTGCTATACAGAAACCCAGCCTAAAACCCCAAACAGTGCAGATGTAGAAGCACAGTGGCCAGGAAAAACTACCTAGAAAGGCAGGAACCTAGGAAGAAACCTAGAGAGGAACCATGCTCTGAGGGGTGGCCAGTCATCTTCTGGCTGTGCCAGGTAGAGATTATAACAGAACATGGTCAAGATATTCAAATGTCCATAGATGACCAGTAGGGTCAAATAATAATAATCACAGTGGTTGTAGAGGGTGCAATGGCCTGAACACGTTGTTTGGCTGAAACAATGGAGGCCTCAACAGAGTGGGGGACATGATTGTGCATTATTAGCAAACCACTGTTTTCCTATGACCACTAGACCTATCAAGTGTGAGGGTGGATGGACATGACTTTGAAAAATCCGTGTCCATGATCTATAAATACAATTTCAAACCGTGGACCAAAATATATATTTTCAGACATACACAAATGTATGTGAATTCGGCTATTTCAGCCACACCCGTTGCTGACAGGTGTATAAAATCGAGCACACAGCCATGCAATCTTCATAGACAAACATTGGCAGTAGAATGGCCCATACTGAAGAGCTGAGTGACTTTCAACGTGGCACCGTCATTGGATGCCACCTTTCCAATAAGTCAGTTCGTCAAATTTCTGCCCTGCTAGAGCGGCCCCCGTCAACTGTAAGTGCTGTAATTGTGAAGTGGAAACGTCTAGGGGCAACAACAACTCAGCCGCGAAGTGGTAGGTCACACAAGCTCACAGAACAGGACCGCCGAGTGCTGAAGCTTGTAGCGCATTAAAATTGTCTGTCCTCGGTTGCAACACTCACTACAGAGTTCCAAACTGCCCCTGGAAGCAACATCAGCACAAGAACTGTTCGTCGGGAGCTTCATGAAATGGGTTTCCATGGCTGAGGAGCTGCACACAAGCCTAAGATCACCATGCGCAATGCCAAGCGTCGGCTGGTGTGGTGTAAAGCTCGCTGCCATTGGACTCTGTAGCAGTGGAAACACGTTCTCTGGCGTAATGAATCACGCTTCACCATCTTGCAATCCGTCGGACGAATCTGGGTTTGGCGGATGCCAGGAGAAAGTTACCTGCCCAAATGCATAGTGCCAACTGTAAAGTTTGGTGGAGGAGGAATAATGGTCTGGGGCTGTTTTTCATGGTTCGGGCTAGGCCCCTTGGTTCCAATGAAGGGAAATCTTAACGTTACAGCATACAATGGCATTCTAGATGATTCTGTGCTTCCAACATTGTGGCAACAGTTTGGGGAAGGTCCTTTCCTGTTTCAGCATGACAATGCCCCCGTGCATAAAGCGGGGTCTATACAGAAATGGTTTGTCGAGATCGGTTCGGAAGACCTCAACCAGCCTGCACAGAGCCCTGACCTCAACCCCATCGAACACCTTTGGGATGAGAGCCAGGTCTAATCGCCCAACATCAGTGCCCGACCTCACTAATGCTCTTGCGGCTGAATGGAAGCAAGTCCCCGCTGCAATGTACCAACATCTAGTGGAAAGCATTCCCAGAAGAGTGGAGGCTATTATAGCAGAAAACGGGGAACCAACTCCATATTAATGCCCATGATTTTGGAAGGAGATATTCGACAAGTAGGTGTCCACATACTTTTGGTCATGTAGAGTATATTCAACATGTGAGTCATACCACCTCTATCCTGCTCCAATCCCACACTAGAAACATTTGTGTAACCCCACGTTAACACACAATGTTCCAGGGAACGCTAATGAAATATTTACCACACGGACCAGGCCTCTGAAATTTTAATGACGCTTGTGGCATGTGCGGGGAAATGATTGCGATGCGTTAACGTGTGGTATCGCTGTCTGCTTCCAAGACCTGTTTGGATTCATGCTCCAGCATTGCATTCTCCCATCCCTACATTAGCCTCTTAGTGAAAGGTTCTGTGGGCAAATAGAATTGGCTGGCCTTATGCAAAACAGCAGGCATTTAGTGGGAATGCTAATGATTAGCACAGGGTTACAGATGATCACAGTTATCATTCCTTTATGAATGTGCTGAAGAGTCAAGGTTAGTTACAGGGACAAGAGTGAATTCATTTGCCCTCATCTCTGCATTACAGCCATATTCCAATCAATGTCATTAGAATCATAATTAGTTTGGGGCTCTTATAAAAAATTACTACCAGTAGCAGACAGTGTCGCATGCCAATCTGTCCTCTCTCAGGATAGTTTCTACGTCGTTTTCCCTGAAGATTACGGTAATAATACGGCCGTGAAGATTACGGTAATAATACGGCCGTGAAGATTACGGTAATAATACCGCTGTGAGTGGGTGTCAGTTTGGAGGACAGGAAGAGTTTGATAAATGTATGTGACACACGAGGGGAGCGCAGAGGGAAGGGCAGACTATGGGGGCCTTCTCTCCTCTACAGTGTGAATGGTTAGCAGGAGCAGATGGAGTTCTCAAAGCTGCCGTACAGACGGACACGGCTGTTCACCTGGGATTACCTCCTCCTGGAATACCAGAAAAACTCCCAGCTCTGTCTGACGCCCCTTTCTACCCCCTCTTTTCTTTCATTGTCTTTCTCTCCAGCCTTCCTCAACCACCCCCCCCACCGCCCCTCCCCCGGCCTGACAGCAGCTTGTTGTGAAGTAGGAGTGAATGAGCAGGGGGAGGAAGGATGGGTGGGGGGGGGGGGGGGGGCTCCCTACTACCTGGAATGATTAGTGGGGGTGGGATGGCAAGAAAGAGGTATGAAAAAAACTGGGCAGAAAGAAAATGGACTTCTGTGTTGGCAACAGCTTTTTCTAATCCTAGCCCCAGGGCCACACTGTGCAGTCAAGCGGGCTATTACATGGCAACAATTAGGGGTCCGGAGCATAACACCTGGTCCTCCCCATTCTGGCCCTCCACTAGCAGCTGACTGTACAGTCTCATCGCCAGGTGGTCCTACTTCAATGACATTAGCTAGTCACTCGAGGGTTAATCAGGAGCCGTCTTAGCCCAGTGTGGCTGCATGGAGCCCATTCAGTAGCCTTAACCCCATCCCCATCCCCAGCACAGACTGGGTGTCTTTTTAAGTGGATGTACAGAGACAATGTTGGTTAGAAAACTTGCTAAAACAAAAATCCCTGTGAGGGTGGCCAGATAATTAACCGATGGATTGAGGCATATTGGATTCCTGGTGTTCATCCTGCTTAGCGGCTCGCAGTGCGTCCATATACAGTGATGGATTATAATGGGCCTTTTCATAGACACAGAAAAACAGATGGAGGAGCCGGGAAGTGCTATACATCTCTGCAGACGGCCACAACAAAGTAGGGGGAGGGAAGCAGGATTTTGTCAAAGTCGGCAGATACAAGAACAAGTGGGTGCAGCTATAGCAGCCAGGGCCTTATCTGCCTGCACAAAGGCCATTCCATCTATATCCCCCTGGCCCGGAGATCTGAGAGTAAATAACACTCATTATAATGACAATACCTATAGATTTGTAGCCCAAACTGCTAGAATTTCATCAATAGTAATTAGTGGCTATACATAACTAATGAAGATGTGGACAGCATAAATCTGAAGAGCTCAGGGCCTTTGTTTCCTGACAAATCCTTTTGGAGGAGTGCAGGTCTGGTAAACCAGGTTTCTGTCAACATTTAAAATGGAAAACATAGAGAGGAACATCTACAAAGATCGCAATTTGTAAGTCTAAGTCTAAAAAGGTTTAGAAAATGTTAAAAAATGCTGCACTACAAATACATCTATAGCTGATTACCAGAGAATCAAATCAAGCTCTCTTTGTCCAATGCAACAACAGTAGCACAGCAAATACATGCAGAGCACCAAATGGCAGTGCTAACCACAGGAAGGCCTACTGTACAGGACGTTGCTCTGTGGCCAAATCAATGGCTGGCACTTCACGACCTACACAGACTCTCTGCATTACCACATCAAAGGGCGCTTTCTGGGAAGAAGGGGCGGAAAATGCACTATACACACTTTAATGTTTTGTTTTTGTTGGTCTCTATGTGGAAAATTCCATTTAATGCAAAAATGCAAATGCTCAGGACAAGGACATCCTCCACTGGGAAACAATGGAGATAGGCCAGAAGAAGAGCATGCGCTGCCTTTGAACTTTTTAAAGAGGCAACTTATAAATAATCAACTAATTCCTCTTTAAAATAACCAATTAAGGCAGTGACATTAAAGGCAATGGAGGAAATCTTCAGACAGTGGTTCTAGTCTCATTATGATAAAAGAGAATTGAAAAGCTAGCATAATGTCTATTTTAGGAGAAAATTTAGCGAGGTCAAAGGTTTCTTGACAAAAGAAGTCCCTAACCCAGAGTCACATCACAGAGACTGAGTGATTCCTGGGGTAATTGATGAGTGACATTTTGCTGACATTTCCCGGTAGCATTGAATACGGGCCGTCTCGAGACGACGACAGAAATATCTGTGGATATCCTTGAATGCGACAGAGAAGAGCTAGCCCTGGTCTTTTCAGGGGACATTCTTAGTGCTATGGCCGGTGAGGACGAGAGACTGAGATATTGAATGGTAATCACTGGAGCATAGATAATGGATGATTGAAGGCTCTCTCTGCGACGCTGGAGGATTTCAATATCAGAGCGGACCTAGAACGGGGATCCTTATCAGGGCAGGCGTCAGACAAAGAAGAGCGGAGCGTGAAATATGGGCTCCAACATAGGCACACGACCACAGCGATTAGCAAGAGAATGAAAAAATGCTGGCAAACAAAGAAGCCAGCTTTATCTTGACAAAGGCTGTCCAGTGCCTCGTTGAAACAAGAGATAGAGAGGGGGAGAGAGAAATGGAGAGAAGGACAGAAAGAGGGGTTTTACATATATTCTTTCCTCCATCTTCTACAAGACATCAAGCCTAAGGAGACAGGAGGGTTACAGAGCCCAGTGTTTGAGTGCTCCAGGCCCACTGATTCTGATGAGGAATAATGGACCAAGCAGCAACCCTAGAAAACTCTCCGGACCATTCCAGCGTCAGGGCCTTCACTATCCATTCACACATATCCCATCAACATGAACACACACACACACACACACACACACACACACACACACACACACACACACACACACACACACACACACACACACACACAGTTTTGCTTTTCTGCCAAGAGCGTAACAAAAGAAAATACAAATCCTATTTATTCCTAGATTCCAAGTGCGGAGGCTTCCCAGGAAAGCTCATTAACCTACCCTCAAGAACCCCGAGACAAAAGAGGGGAAACAAAACCAAACTAATCAATGAAAACGCAGCCATTGTAGGGGAAACAAGAACAAGCATCCATTTGTATAACCTGAGAGGGCTAACAGCTTTCCTTTAGTGGCGTTTGGTTGGCTGGCTGGCTGGCTTGGGGAGGGGAGAAGAGGAGAGGAGAGGAGAGAAAGAAAGTTCATTAATTAAACAGGGCTAGGGGAACAGATGGAATGGCTAGCTAAATGCTAATCACTTAAAGCAGAGAGGTTTTAAACCCTCCGTAGAACCACACACACATCAATCACTATTAACATGTCCTCTTCACTGAAATGTACTGTGGTACTGGTACTGAGTCAGTGAAAGGCAGAGAGGACGGCTTTCCATATTTAAGCAAGGACTCAAAGTATTGATACACCGTAACGCTGGTGCTTAATAATTCACAGAGTAAAACAGTAGACTACACACACAGAGTATGACCACTGCTGTCCACAGCTATGACCGCTAACAAAGCCAAATACTTAACATGAATAAACCATCGACACCAATCTTCTCAGAGAAAGACTTTTCAACCAGGGATTCCTTTATCGCATGTTTTTCTCCACAAATCAATAGATAAATTAACCCCATAACAACAAGACATATGGAAGAATGGCCCAGGGTTTAATAGCGTGCAACAGAGACAGCTTTCACAGTTATTACAACTAGGGGTGTCTAATGGCTACCGAACCCCTCCGGGGTTTACTCCTGACAAGTTCATAATGATGGTCCCAGTAACGCTACCTGACACATCACACCTTCCAACTGGGGCTGGCTGGCTGGTGGGAGAGTAAGGGGGATCCCACGCAGATCTGGCAACCTCTCTGCCTTTCACTGCACTCTTACAAACAGACAGATGTCAGGCATGAATGCATAACAGACGGAGCAGGGAGGGGAGGGGCAAGGGTTCAAGTTTAAAGATACCAAATTGACATGAATGGACATTCTTTCAGTAACATTATACTGTGTTGTAATGTGTACAAACAGGGATCTGAAATATTGAGTGTCTTATCAGGTTGGCATATGTATTGGAAACAACATTTGGTTTGTGCAGCAACTGTGGATGGAGCATCTTTATTTGTAACTTTTTATTAGCTTACAACTTCAAAGACCAATTCAATATTAGCTCGATCAACACGATCACAATTTTGAATGGACATTTTTTTTTAAACAACGCACTACAATCAAATAAAGGCATTATAAATTCTTCCATTTAAGAGGCTATTGACAGTTTAACTTCAGCACAGCCTACCCATAACACAAACTCCAACAAAACATTAGACAAAGAAGCAGCATTTTATTTTTCAGACTAAACCACCCATACCCCTCATCCTCTCTGTGTTCTTCTCATGCCCAGGATCAGTGCAGAAACACAAACCGTGTGTGTATGGCATTTAAGGGCCCTGCACTGTCATCAAGCCCCTCAGTCCCTGCTGTCAGCCGTCTGTTTCCACGCCTGCTCTACCTGTGTTTAAGAGTCTGGCCCTGCGCTCCGCTCAGCCACCGGCCCGAGGGCTTTCACTGAGGGTGCGTGAGAGACCCCTTTTGTTAGAGGTAGTATTGGGGGGAGAGGGAAGAGGGACTGAGGAAATTTTTTTTTTGTAATGCTATGAGTCATTCTGCATTAGCAGTGGGGGAGGGAGGGAAGGGAGGGGGTGGAGAGGGAAGAGAATACTTTTGCATGTTGTATGAAGCTAGACGCCATATGCCATCCGGCCAGGCTGCCTCCTGAGTCAGGGCTGGGTTTGACAGGCCTGTGCGTGCCCCCCTCTCCCCCCTAGCCCTCCAGGCCCTTCTTAGCCTCAGTGGCAGAGCTGTCTGCTGTTTGGAGACTGAGCGAGCGGGCGTGGAGTGGTGGTGTGTGGGTGCTGGGTGGGAGGGACTCAGTGATCTGAACACATCGGACATTGTCATGAGCCCCAGGAACAGCTGGTCAGCTGGAGAGGTGTGGGAGCAGTCGGAGAGCGGAGGAAAGGCAGTGCGCTACACTGATAATGGGATTAGGTTAAAACATTCAGTAAAATGGCATAAAGCCCAACCACAGGCCCCTTTCCATCCAGTCCCCGGCCCCCTCCAAACTCAAGCCCAGCCTATTGCCTAGGTAACTCCACCAAAGACCTGCTTCACCCAACAACAGTCTCCAACCCAACTCACCTCCCTCAGTTACCCCTACCTACCTCCACCCTGCCTAGCACTGTAGGCCCAAAGCCTGCCACAGATTTATGGGGTCCCATTGGGTCAGAGTGTTCCCGAGAGCTGGACTGTGACAGAGCTGGACTGTGACAGAGCTGGACTGGACACATAGAGTAACAATACCCTAAACTAATAGAAACAGGTTGCTATTCCACACGACTTCACAACCCCTCTAAATCGAAGGCAAAGACAGAGGTGAGTTAGAGTTGCACACATCACTTCTCACTGATAGGCTTATGGAAGAGGGATGTTGGCTAGTTATCCACAGCTCAGCTCACCCCTCTTAATGGGCCGGACCAGTATAGAGCTCACACTGTGCCAAGCCAAGCACTCAGTTCACAGGGAGATGGCTGCAGACTGGTGAGTGTTATGGCACAACAGCTGGCAAATAAAGGCTTATCAGCAATGCTAAATAATACATGTTCAGCTACACTAACATGACAGCTTCCATTCATAACCTCCTTTCATAGACTAAAGCATGCTTTCATCTTGACTAGGTAAAGAATTCTCTTGTACTAAAGAAGACATTGTTATCCATGCAGGGACAATGACAAAGGGAAACCAAGCCTTATTCAGAGGAGAGTGAGAATACAACACTCAATACTACTAAAACCCTAATTAAACATGCATGGCCACCGGGGAGTCGAAAAACTACAGAAAGCAGTAGGCCAATATCAACTGCAAGAGTCTCACAGATATGTTTTTATGAGCATGCAAATGCTGAGCTACAGAGCTGGTAGAGCGGTAGGCTATATGAGGCTGGGCCTGTATCACTGGGCTCTGTTAGGTGGGTAGCAGTCCTAGCTTCCACTGGGCTCTGTTAGGTGGGTAGCAGTCCTAGCTTCCACTGGGCTCCGTTAGGTGGGTAGCAGTCCTAGCTTCCACTGGGCTCCGTTAGGTGGGTAGCAGTCCTAGCTTCCACTGGGCTCCGTTAGGTGGGTAGCAGTCCTAGCTTCCACTGGGCTCCGTTAGGTGGGTAGCAGTCCTAGCTTCCACTGGGCTCCGTTAGGTGGGTAGCAGTCCTAGCTTCCACTGGGCTCCGTTAGGTGGGTAGCAGTCCTAGCTTCCACTGGGCTCCGTGAGGTGGGCAGCAGTCCTAGCTTCCACTGGGCTCTGTTAGGTGGGTAGCAGTCCGAGCTTCCACTGGGCTCCGTTAGGTGGGTAGCAGTCCTTCTCCTTCCCCCGCTCTGACACCCAAGCGGCGACACGCATCTCTGCGTGCCTGGCAGATATCTCAACTTGGATGTAGGCCCATCACCTCAAACTCAATAAGATGGAACTGCTCTACCTCCCGGGGAAGGCCTGCCCACTCAAAGACCTCTCCATCACGGTTGACAACTCCACAGTTTAGAGTGTAGCCCTCCCTGGAACCCTGGACAACACCCTGTTGTTCACTGTAAACATCAAAGCAGTGACCCGCTCCTGCAGGTTCATGCTCTACAACATCCGTAGATTGAGCATGAGATTCTAATCCAGGCACTTGTCTTCTCCCGTCTGGACTACTGCAACTCGCTGTTAGCTGGGCTCCCCACTTGTGCCATCGAACCCCTGCAACCTATCCAGAATGTAGCTGCCTGCCTGGTTTTCAACCTTCCCAAGTTCTCTCATGTCACCCCGCTCCTCCGCACACTCCACTGGCTTCCAGTTGAAGCTTACATCCACTACAAGACCATGGTTCTTACCTACGGAACAGCAAGAGGGACTGCCTTCAGGATATGTTCAAACCCTACAACCCAAACCAAGCACTCCGTTCTGCCATCTCAGGTCTCTAGGCCCTCCCACCCCAAAGGGAGGGCAGCTCCTGAATCTAGGACAGCAGAGTCCCTGCCCATCTTCTGAAAACATCTGAAACAGTATCTTAAATATCCTCTTCCTCACCTCGATCCACAGATGATACAATTTATGTTGCACTCCACACTGCCCTTTCCCACCTGGACAAGAGGAACACCTATGTGAGAATGCTGTTCATCGACTACAGCTCAGCGTTCAACATCATAGTTCGCCACTAAGCTAAGGACACTGGGACTGAACACCTTCCTGTGCAACTGCATCCTGGACTTCCTGACGGTCCACCCCCAGGTGGTGAGGGTAGGCAACAACACATCCGCCACATCTTCCCTGGCTGCATCACCGTTTGATATGGCAAATGGTTGGCAACCCGACAGCAAGGCGCTACAGAGGGTAGTGCATATGGCCCAGTACATCACTGGGGCTGAGCTCCCTGCCATCCAGGAACTCTAAACCTCGATAAAATTGTCGGGTTTAAGACTTCAGCCACCATAATCATAGATTGGGGTGCTATCCAAGACCAGATGGCACACACACACATTACACCAGTCTTAAGGTCTCTGCACTGGCTGTCTGTGAGTTTTAGAATTCATTTTAAGATTATTCTATTGATTTTTAAATCAATCCACGATTGTTCACCAAAGTACATGTCAGACATGTTTTCAAGTTATGTATCCAGTAGGTCCCTCATGCCCTCTGGCACTGGCCTTCTCAAAACGATCCCAAAGCTTAGGACCAAGAAGCATTGAGGCAGCCTTTAGTTATGTCCCCAGCCTCTGGAATAGCCTGCTAGAGCACATGGGGGGGGGGGGGGGGGGGGCTGAAACTGTGGACCTGGAAACCCATATTTCTAGCTTTGATTTTCCTTAGGGAGGTTTTTGTTGTTCCGTTTGTGTCATTTGTTTTTTATCTTATGTTTGCTGTGAAGTAAATATTTCAGCTTTTATTATCCATGTTTTTTATCTTATGTTTGCTGTGAAGTAAATATTTCAGCTTTTATTATCCATGTTTTTTATTCGTTTTTGGCTGTAAAGCACATTGCGTTGCATTCCATGTCTGAAATGTGCTGTATAAATAAAGCTTGATTTGATTTGTTAGACTGTTCTCTGCTACTGCACGGCAAGCAGTACTGATGCACCAAGTCTGGAACCAACAGGACTCTGAACAGCTTCTACTCCCAAGCCATAAGACTGCTAAATAGTTAACTGAACACCTGGACTATCTGCATTGCCCCTTTCATAAAAATAAAAAAAACCTGTCCCATATGTTGCTGCTACTGTTTATGATCCGTCACTTTATTCCTAGTTACATATCTACCTCAATTACCTCATACCCCTGCACATGGACTCAGTACTGGTACCCCGTGTATGTAGCCGAGTTATCATTACTCATGTGCATTTATTATTACTTTAATTATTATGCGTTAAAACTTTTCTATTATTTCTCTATTGTCTTTCTCTCTGCATTGTTGGGAAGGGCTGTATGTAAGCATTTCACTGTTAGTGTACTCCTGTTGTTTATGAAGCATGTGACATAACATTTGATTTGGATTTGAAAAGACCGGCTCACATGACTGGCCATGGCCCATAGATTATGGCTATTGATCGCTGCCTGGAGATGGATCGCTCAGTGTGTGTGTGTGTGTGTGTGTTTGTGTGTCTGTCTGTCTTAGGGGAGGGTAGTAAGGGCAGCGCGCAAAAGCTATTGATTCTGTCCGACAGGGAGGCTGCGTTTCAGAATGAAGGTCAGCTCTACTTCCTCTCACCTATTAAAGGCTCCTGCCACCTAAACACACACACACTAGGAGTGACGGCACATCAAACCCCAGTGCCTGTTCCTGAGAGAGAATAACACTTACTGACTGTTGGATAAAGCCTCCAGTCAGAAACCCAACAGGCTACGTGCCAGCAGAGGAAGTCCACTCAGAGACACTTCTACTATAGCCACATCACTTCCACATGGTTGGAAATAAATTACACATCGGATGTCAGGGAAGTTCATCAAATTCTTTCTCTTATTAATGTATGATTGATATATGGAGTGGTACTTGGATAGTGGGAGCTTTCCCATCTGATTATTTTCCTCCCTCATGTAATGTCCTCACCACCCACATTGGATCTCTACTGACAGTGGAGTAGACAGCCAGCCAGCTCGCTGCTCAGGGTTCATACAGGGTGACTATTAGGACTCATACAGCCAAGGCAGCTGCCTCTTCCAACAAGGCCCTATCAATAATAGATTACATTATGTATGATTTCTGACTGCCTTGTAACATGCTTGTGGGGGCAGGACTGTCTTTCACATTCAATAGCGCTGAGGGCTCTGAAATAATATTACTGTGTTGTCACTGAGTAGAGCAGAATGCTGTACAGAGCTTGAGGAGAATGACACCCATAAATCCACTTGTACAGACATGATTCAAGTATGTCCATTGGTCAGTGTTTTGTATCACACAGACAAACACACACACTTCTCCGTTTGCCATGGTGCACAGTCCGCTGTAGCGGAAAGGAGGATTTGCTGTGTGTGTTCTCAGGTGATGTGGCTGGTGGTCATTTTTCAATACAAAATCCAATTAGCCGTAGTGATGGTGCAGCAGAGCGCCTGGCTGCTCTAGACCTCTCCAGTTCTGTGGCAGAGGGAGCGGGAGAGAGGACACCACAGAGCAGAGCCCCACAGCGCCAGGCCAGCCTTTATTTGGATGCACAGGGGTCATGTGGCTTCTCATTGAAGAAATATTAAACGAATTACCTTGAAGAGTGACCTGGCTACAAACAGCAGATTGAGAAGTGCCGGGGCATTGTGAGGGGGAAACGCTGGATAGGGATTTAATCTCTGCTACACAAACAGACAGGTCACTGTTCTGACTTGTACAAAAAACATTTACAACAGCAGCCATTTCTGTGACATAATCAGAGGAAGGAATGGGTCTTGCCTGTGGCATTCTAAATTGTATCATTTCAAACATTGTTCAGAAAATAGAGTGAACTTCATTTGCTGGTAGGATTAAAGAAATAAAAATATCTTTACAATATAGTTTGTGTGTGTGTGTGTGTGTTTGTGTGTGCTCCCTGCCTTGATAAAACAGACTCATCACCCCCCTGACGATTCTTTTGTTTAAACATAACCCTTTTCTCTTCACCAAGTCTTCCAGCCAGGAGGCCCAGACACACACAGAAACCAGTTGGCACTACCAGCATCCATTGCCTGGGAGGCTCCATTTGTCTGCTCATCCTCCAGACCTGCAGTATGTGGGGCCTCAGCCTGGCTGGCTGCTTCACACTGCCAACGCGTCAGCCTAGCCAGCCCAGGCCAGCGCTTATCTCATCTCATAGATACAGCTGTCGTGTTGCTCTCCACCTGCTAAGGAATGCCAGGTACACCTGGTCTTTCCCAGCCCAGTGCTGGCTCCCCTCCCCTGGGCTTCCAGTGCAAGCAGGCAGGCCTGTGGCAGCACAAACCATATCACCCTGGAGTAATTCACTTGGCATCTGGTAACCGGCATCTGTCACTCTGCTGTCCCACTGATGCCCCCAGGGACCCTGAGAGGGGCTGATATGAGGCTCGCTGATGGGTGGGTGTGATGGACACACACACACACACACACCCGTGTGCATGCACATACACGCAAGCATAGAAATTCTACAAATATCAAACACACAGTATGTATAGCCGCACATGTAGCCCCCAAAACAGTGCATGTTTTCACCTTAAAAACAACTCTGCCATTACTGCCCACTCCCCTTTCCCTCTTTTCTTTGCACAACTTGGATCCAACCTCAAAAGCTGGAGGTTGGGTGTTTCCATAGTGACCGGCAGAGAGATACTGTGGTGATGGTGAGGCTAGTCTGTATACCCTGTTCCTGTCCAGGGAGGAGCAGAGCAGCAAGGCTTTATGGGAGATTAGACCCCCCCTTCCCGAAGCCCGCTCCAAAAAACAACTTTCCTCCCCTCTCTCAGTCCTCCCCTCATTCACATGCAAATTTTTCTCAGTCACTGATTACGCTTGTCTTAAACCAACTGACATGTACAGCTGGAGTCAGACACTTAACAACAGGCAGGCTGTTATAGGGACGGAGGGGAGGGGTTAATGACAGTCATGTCTCTGCTGCTGTCGTCTAAACTCGGTAGATGATACATGACGACAGACAGGTTACACATAAGATCACCACTACAGACCTAGACAGCCACATGCATCTGCACATGTTACCGCGGGCTGTGCAACACACCTCAACCCAGTGCGCAGCTAATCGCTGTATGCAAATCAGACAGTGCATCAATATCAGTGTCAACGCTCAACCATGCAGATCAGCCAACACCATCCACATGTGAAATAGCCTGGGCAAACCACTGGCAGTGCTAATGCCGTTATCAAAACAATCGACCCGTTTATAATTTAAATTCTTTCATATGAGCATTGTGAAGAAGATTGTGAGGAAATACAAATAAACTTTTATATACAGCTAGCTAGCTGTATATAAAAGTTTATTTGTATTTCTGTTATTTCTCACAATCTTCACAATGCTAGATAGATAGGTAATTGGTCAGGATCTATCCATCTATCTATCTTTGAATATAAAAAGATACCCTTCCTTGGCCTACCTACCTGCTGAAGCTCTGTGATCAGACTGGACTGTAGGAAAGGTAGAGGCAACAGAGTAAAGAGTGAACAGAAAGGATACAAGCTCTGGTAGAGCGTCAGGCGGGACTTGACAGCTCTGCTGGCGTTGATGCAGGTGGCGCGCACCAGGCTGGGCAGCAGCGTTCCAGTTACGATGGCCCCGTTGAACAAAGGCCCAAAGAAAGGGACCTACAAGGGGAAGGAGGGAGAGAGAGGGATAGAGGCAGAAAGAAACAAATACGAAGAAAGAGGAAGAAAGTTAACATGTTATATTATTCAGATAAAATGCTATAAAAAAATACTGGTTAAGTCATAAAATCATATGAAATGCGTGAGACATCTCAACTGGGCACAGGTTTGAGTGATTAAGGTTTGAGTTTTGTTATTTAGCATGACAATCACACACATCTAATGCAAATCAATGTAGAGTAAGAGAAATGACTGTTGATACCAGAGAAAACTTTTATTGAACAAATACAATGGCAGTTCTCTGTGTTTGAGAGCAGCACGCATATGTGTGTGTGGTTGGTGTGTGTGTCACACGGGTCTGCTCATGGGTTTTTGGGGAGATCTTAAATCTGCTGAGTTGAATTAATGTTGACCTGGAATGTGACGTGAATGTCAGAGCCCCTTCATAAACCCTGCTGTCTACTCTGCATGGAATAGCTCATTATACAGAAAGGCCCTCCACTTCAATGATTGTAACACACTTCAAACTGACATATAGCTCTAGAACACCATAGAATACGAATGAGAGGGGTTCTGAGTATGGTGGAGGTTTGGAGTGAGGACTGGGTGGTTTTAGGGGGCAGTATTTTGACGTCTGGATGAAAAGCGTGCCCAAAGTAAACCGCCTGTTACTCAGGCCCAGAAGCTAGGATATGCATATAATTGGTAGATTTGGATAGAAAACACGCTGAAGTTCCTAAAACTGTTAGAATAATGTCTGTGACTATAACACAACTAATTTGCCGGTGAAAACCCAAGCACAATCCATCCAGATAAAAATTTTTTTTGGAGTTCATTGTGTTTTCGAATTGTTTTCTATGGGAAGCCCCATTTATGAGGAACCTGGTTGCAGTTCCTATGGCTTCCACTAGATGTCAAAGGTCTTTAGAAATTGGTTGATGTTTTTCTTTTGAGAAATTAAGAAGTAGTGCTATTCATTGTAAGTGTCACTCCAGGTGGACTCTACTGTTTTGGTGCTGGTGAACTGGAACGCGCTTCACGTTGTTTTTATCCTGTATTGGAAACAATTTATTCCGTCTTAAATTGTATTGATTATTTACGTTTTAGGGTACCTGATGTTGGATTAGGAACGTTGTTTGAAATGTTTGGACCAAGTTTACAGGTAACTTATTAGATACTTTGTAGGCATGTTGGGCGAGTTGAAACCGGTGTATTTCTGAATCAAACGCGCCAAATAAATGGACATTTTTGGGACAGAAAGAAGGACATTATCAAACAAAAGGACCATTTGTGATGTTTCTGGGACATTTTGGAGTGCCAACAGAAGATCTTCAAAAAGTAAGGCATTAATTATATAGCTATTTCTGACTTTTGTGGCGCACCTGCCTGGTTGAAATATGATTTTGATGTGTTTGTATGCGGGGCGCTGTCCTCAGATAATCGCATGGTCTGCTTTCACCGTAAAGCCTTTTTGAAATCTGACACAGCGGCTGGATTAACAAGAAGTTACGCTTTATTTTGATGTATTACACATAGATTTTCTTAAGTGTTGAATATTGATATTCCTGTAGTTTGAATATGGCGCGCTGCCATTTCACTGGATGTTGTCAAATCAATCCCGCTAAAGGGATTGGCGTGTGAAGGGATTCATAAGAGGTTTTAATGATGTCTTTCTGCCTGTCTGTGTGGACATTGGGATATTAGGTGGATGGCTAGACAGGGCAGTGGACATCATCTACAGGTTGGCAGAGTCCTGCTGGCAGGTCAGTGGAATGAGAAAGCTTTCGCTTCGACACACACTAAAACCCGACACACTAAAACCAGCTATAGCTCTGTGTGCACTGTGCAGCGGTTTAGAACACAGTAGCCGCCAAGAAGAAAGCTAGCTGAGAGACAGACACTGTGACTGCCTCAGACATACTAGAAAGCGATCGATAATTGGTCTGGACAATATTTTTGGCCAATATTAGCCATTGCTAGTCTATCGGCCGTTGAGGATTAGCGCAGCCGATGTCTTCTATGGAGCGCAAGCGCACTTGCCTCGTGTCAAACTGTTGCAAGCCGGCACCACTTACTCGTTCATTGCTAGCTGTCCTTGAGGAACCTCTGGCTGGACAGCATCTTCTTAGCTACCTACTCCTGCTGCATATCATTTAGCTTAAGCACACTTGAAAATTACACAATGTATGTAGACATATTGAAAGTGTTCATTCATTTACTGTTCGGCAAAACAATGTCCATATACAGGTGGCAGCACTTTGAAAAACAAGATACCGGTTTGGTCATCAAAATGTTCAAATTTAACGATATTGTCCATCGGTCTCCTTGACCCCCAAAAAACGGTATCGGCATTGGCCTTAATAAATCCATATCGGTTGTTCTCTAGCACATACCCACAGTGATGGTGATGCACTGTAGTGGAAGAGGAGGGCATTACTTTCCATCTCAGAGTCACACAGCTGGACAGGCAGACAGTTAACCCACTAAACCAACAAGCTAGTTTGGTGGGACACCGGGAAAGAGAGTTAAGATGGGTTTGTTGAGAAAGTCAGATAGATTGGAGCAGTGCTAGAATGTGTTTGATCAATTTTAGTAGAGAAATTGTGAAAATAACACCCATTATATTTGTTTAATGTAAAAAAGACAAGTAAAATAGTCTATGACACCACCCATTACAGACATGGATTTAGTGGAAAATAAACCAAGTGTAGAAGCAAACTCTGAAATCTCATTGTGACAAACTACCATATTGGTTTTGCATTGAGTATTCAGAGCAGCCAACCAGCTTATCTGTAGTACCTGTGGTTTCTTCATGATCTGGATGAAGAACGTGTGGTTCTTCATGGGGTACACGATGATCAGCACGTCTCCAAAGTCAGTGGGGATGATGCCGCGCCGGTAGTCCCTGCTGTGCTCCGACCACACTATGTGAACTTCATCGTTTCCCAGGTGACGCAGCTGCACCGGAACAAATCACAAGCTTTAGACATGGCTAGCTACGGTGATCACGTTTAGAAAAAACATAGTCATTACTATAAAAAACAAATATATATATAGGTTAGCTATTACCACAGCTCTGGGTGTTGTGACAATGTAAAACATCTACTAATTTCAACTTTGATTGGAAATTCAAATAACAAAAAACATTTTAAAACCAATCATTGAAATTAACTTTACTCCAAATTGCATCCAATTTCCATGTTCTATTCATAAATACAAATTCAGTTAGGACAGAAATTACAGGAAATTGGCAGACTGTTATTTTAACTCTATTTTTGAACCAAGACATAGGAGCGAGAAAGGAGAAAGAACACTCTTGCCCCAGTATTGTGGTTGACATGGACATTGAGTGATGGACAAAGACCAGCCGTTCGAACCTCACCGGTCTTTATCCATCATTAATGGGGCAGAGTTTATCCCTGACCACATGACCTTACCAGGATAGACTGGGCCTAGTTAGGGCCCCAGAGTATTTCCTGCTCAGGTGAAGAGATTAGGAATAACTCCTGTCCCTGATCATGTGGCATCATGACTGCTAAGACTGAGCCTCCTCACTGACTGACTCGCTGAGAGAGGAGGAAAACATGTGCTAATGTACTTGGGTCTAATGAGCCATTAAGAAAACATGCCCTCGCTACCCAAAAAATGCAATTAGCACATTCTATTATAACCCCTTAATTATGCTAATGGTTTAATGTTAAACAAATCCACAACCCGCTGATTGAACGTCGTGCTCACTGGTTCATCTCATCTGTACAGGCGCAGGTCAGACCAGACAGGGACAAATGAACCAAGAATGTTGAATATGCATGTCGAAGTTGCCCACAAAAATCCTAGGGATGTTAATTACCATTAGACATTTTACATAGAATGAGTTGAACCAAGAGGCAGGACTGTCTGGGTAAATGCTAATGTGTCTTTATGTTCTCCTTCAGCAAGCTCTCCAACACCAGGGAATATGTTTAATAATAACAATACAAATATTTGGTGGGTGCTTATATTTGTCCTATTTCATACATGTACAAGTATGTATTATAAGCATGTGTGAATCGGAAATGTGTTTTTTGCATATACCAACTGTCCCTGAGACACCCTCGGAGAGCGGCGTCACGGCGAAATTAGGAGTCAGGACAATATGGACCATCACGGTAAAGGAGGATATTGGTTTGTGGGAAGGTCGATTTCAATGATATATGAATAGAGGAGGATGTCAGAAAAGCAGGAATTGATGATTAAATCAGGGGACGAATCACATCCCTGTCCCTACTACACAGTACTGTAGCTATAAGTGGCACTAGAAGCTCTCCTATGTGTGGCCTCAGTTAAAGGCCCTTGTCCAATTGGCCCTCAAAGTTTGGCGATATATCTAATTCATTCCATTAATTCGAATTTAGGTTTTTGCGTGATATTACAAATGCAAGAATCCAATTATTTTTATTATTATTATTATTGAGTGTTTATGTCCGCTTGTTCTCACGTTAACTTTTTGGTCTCATCTCCTTTGCTCCTTCTGTGCACCTTCTCATTTAACCTAGAGATCTGTATATAATGACAAGATGCTCATATCTCCACCTCAACAATGGGAGTCGTTGCCCCAAAGGCGGGAAGGCAAGCGACAAAGGCGGGAAAGCATTGGGCTTAATTTGGACAGACTTGGGTGAGAGTGAAACCTCTCTATTTACACACACATACCAAGCCTCTCCCCCTGAAACTGTCTACAACAAAGATGAGAGATCAATACTTCTTCTCTGACAAGCAGTTTCAACTCACTATTTACACATAAAAAAAATATAATTGGGGGACTAACCAATATATTTTGTTTATATTCAAATCTTTATTTATTATTCAAATGTTTTATAATGAACAAAAGTACAAACGCAACAATTTCAAAGATTTTACTATGTTGCAGTTCATATAAGGAAATCAGTCAATTGAAATAAATTCATTAGGCCCTAATTTATGGATTTCACATGACTGGACAGGGGTTCAGCCATGGGTGGGCCTTGGAGGGCATAGGCCCACCCACTTGGGAGCCAGGTCCACCCACTTGGGAGCCAGGCCCAGCCAATCAGAATTAGTTTTTCCCCACAAAAGGTCTTTATTACAGACATAAATACTTCTCAGCAGAAGCAGCTGGATGTGGAGGTCCTGGGCTGGTGTGGTTACACGTGGTCTGAAGGTTGTGAAGTAAGTTGAACACACTGCCAAATTCTCTAAAACTATGTTGGATGCAGCTTATGGTAGAGAAACAAACATTGAATTCTCTGGCAACAGCTCTGGTGGACATTCCTGCAGTAAGCATGCCAATTGCACGCTCCCTCAAAACATCTGTGCATTGTGGTGTGACAAATCTGCTCATTTTAAAGTGGTATTTTATTTTCCCTGGCACAAGGTGCACCTGTACAATGATCATGCTGTTTAATCAGCTTCTTGATATGCCACACCTGTCAGGTGGATGAATTATCTTGGCAAAAGAGAAATGCTCACTAACAGGGATGTAAACAAATTTGTACACAACATTTTTGAGAAATACACTTTTTGTTTGTATGGAACATTTCTGGGACTTTTGATTTCAGCTCATGAAACATGGGACCAACACTTTACGTGTTGCGTTTATATTTTTGTTCAGTGTAAATTTGAGGTTTGGTCCAACAGAATCAGTCATATGGACACCCAAACATTATTTTAATAGAGGAGAGAGAAGTTCACCTTTGTGAGGGCATTTTGAAGTTAAACCTTACTAATGCTTGTATACTAAAACATCTGTTTTTAAGCCTAGGCATTGGGTTTGAGATTGCCATATAAACTAACTCATATAGGATAGAAAAGTGTGTGTGCGTGTAACCGATGTGAAATGGCTAGCTAGTTAGCGGTGGTGCGCGCTAATAGCGTTTCAATCGGTGATGTCACTCGCTCTGAGGCCTTGAAGTAGTTGTTCCCCTTGCTCTGCAAGGGCCGCGGCTTTTGTGGAGCGATGGGTAACGATGCTTCGTGGGTGTCAGTTGTTGATGTGTGCAGAGGGTCTCTGGTTCGAGCCCAGGTAGGGGCGAGGAGAGGGACGGAAGCTAAACTGTTACATGCACATTAATAGAGGTCTGTCCTGACTGTCTGTGTGTGTAGATTGACCCCATGATGTCTAGGCACTCAGCCAAAGACTTGACAGAAATGAACTGGTTCCTCTTAGCTTCACTGGAGACAGAGCAAAGTGTTATTCTGCACACCAATGAGAGCTATTGTTCTGCTTGGAGCCTGTTTCTGGGTGAAAGATTCATGTTTTGTGTGTGTGACCAGTACGACCATACATCATTTGGGCCGACAGTCAAAGGCACTTGCTTGCCCAACTGAGCTACTGTTAGAGGAAGTATGTCTGGGGTGACTTCCTATCATTCTGGCCCCTATTGTTCTCACTCAGTTGCGGCAGACTGAGGCAACCTTTTCACCCAGTTGTCCCCCCCCTACACACACACACGGTCACGTGTTTTGCAGATGCTTGTATGGGGTAGCTTGACTATATAAATGCTCCTGTACTCTTTGTACAGGAGTCGCTCACTCCATTTCACCTGCGTGGGTGGGGCGACTAGCCTCCTTATTATAATATGTTTTTAATAAAAGTAAAACCTTGATTAACTATTGACTGTGCCCCTCCTCATTATTACTTAAAGGTAGAATTTCCACCACATTCTTGGCGAGCTTGCCAGGAGGTGTACCTCCACCTGCAGACCGTTTCTGAGGACCTGGGTAAACTGTGCACAGAGGTCTCCAAATTGAGACCCCAGGAAACCGCACTTCTGACAGGAGCAGACTGAGACCCGCCTAAGGATCCAAAAGGAAGACGGGGCGGGTGGATACTTTTGAAGCCCCTGTTGAGGGTACGCTCAGAGCGAGGTCTTCCTTAAGAGGGCCAAAGCTGAGGCAACTAGCAGGACTGAGTTGAGTTGATAAGAGTGTTTTAAGTGAGGTATCCTTGGACATGATTGTTAATTAGCCAGTTGAGGGCAACCAAAACTCCAGATCCGTGGTACTGATTTGATCACCATAGGACTGGTGAGGTTAATGTGGAGTGAGGGACCAGAGCGCGAGTGCACTCGGCTTGGCGAAGCTCATTGAACGAGGGACCAGAGTGCAGGTGACTCCTTGTGAGGGCATTTGACTTAGTGAAGTTAAAATTATAATGTGGAGTGAGGGACTGGAGCGTGAGTGGTCTTGCGAGGGCCCTCGGCTCGGTGAAGCTCAATTGATTTTGCCTCTCCTCATTATTAGTTAAAGGTAGAATTTACACCACAACTTTCTAACCATACCCTTTTTATGTCTCAACTCTTCAAATTGCACGCAGAGCAGGCACTACTAAAACAGGAGTATCAATGAATATTGCTTATATTGCTCGCATGCGGCATTGCAGTACCAGGTACTGCTAGCAGCATTTTAGCCAAAGACTGCTATAGTAGCTGTCTAGTCTGAGTTATAAGTGTGCAATATGCATTTAAACACAATTCTACAAGGAATTGGCAACTCACTCTCATTCTGAGAAATAAGGTAGGCTACTTGATGTCAAAATTTTAACAAAGTGGACAGGCTAGCATGCTGTTAAAACAGTTGGAGACAGACACATGGGTGTGTTCATAACAATTCAACTGTTCAACCTTAGCTAGCGAACACATCCAAGTTGGCTAAACTTGAAATAAAAATATTAGCTGGCTATTCATTAGCATGTGGCCTTGTGCTTGAGAGATTGTTTATGAGATCTGTGTTAATTTTCTATAATGCCTGCTACAATAAGTTAGTCATTATTAGTGAATGTGCATTATGCATGGTTCTGATCATTTTTGTACAGTCCATTATAAAAACAGCAGAGCAGGCCTCTTAGCAGTACAGTCCCTTATGAAAACAGCAGAGAAGCAGCCCAGTTAAGCCATGGTGCCTGAGGCTGGTAGTGAGCGTGAGGCCGGCCAGGCGCCGCTAGCTCTGACATAAGGACCCTACATGGCCTGACCCCCACCTCACAGGTCGCTCCTGTAACCATATTACCACAGCCAGCTGCTGCCCTCAAGCCCACAATTGGATTGGAGGAATTCACATTCACATTCTCATTTTCCTTTCTGGTTTAAATGGGCCCATTTTTTTCCTTTCTTTCTTTCCCTCAGACAGACAATCTGACCAGCGAAAGCCTCCCCCACCCCAACACTACACACAGTACGCACTTGAGAG
Organism: Salvelinus fontinalis; assembly: GCF_029448725.1. Taxonomy (NCBI): domain Eukaryota; kingdom Metazoa; phylum Chordata; class Actinopteri; order Salmoniformes; family Salmonidae; genus Salvelinus; species Salvelinus fontinalis. The sequence continues at coordinate 22,394,805 of NC_074679.1, read as the reverse complement.
CAGGCGGGTGGGCGAGGCTGAACGTTTTATTTGTAAAATGACAGAGAAACTTCCTGCCTGGATGCCGATAAAGCCTCTTTTTCATCCCAATCTCATCCCCCTCCCTCCCTCCCACCCCCTTTAAGCCTCCACACCCGCCGCCGAGCTGCCAATTTCTGTGTCGCCTGTGGCTAGCGCGGGGTTCTGGGAGGAGAGGAGTGCAATTACAGGGGCTCCCAGTCAAATGAATCGAAGAGGGCCAACGGCACACACCAGTGCCACACACCAGCTAGCCAAAATCGAATCTTGCGTATGCTAACTAATTTCCGCAGCCACTAAGCACAGGTTCAGTATGGGGTCGGTGCAGGACTTTTTGGGGGCGAGGGGGGAAGGGATGTGTTGGTGGTGCGGAGGTGGTATATGAGGAGGACCTGATGAATTTCCTATCTTCATGGGACACCGTATGAGAAGATAGGCTGCATGGGCAGGGGCTTTGCAGCTCATTTCTCCATGCTAACTGCTGCTGGTGTGCTACAGCCAGGGAAACAGCTGCAGCGCCCATCGATCGCTCCCGCCGTCACGGCCGGAATGGGATAAAAAGGTCCTGCTGGCATCTGCCCGGCCCCTGCCCTGCCAGGGTCAGCTAATGGCTGAATTTGGGCCCCAGTCACTGCACCCAGGGAGGGGGGCAGGAAGGGGGAACAGGTCCAGGAATCACAGTCATTACTGTAGCCACACATGCCCCTTCTCACACGCCTGCTTCTCTCTCTACTCCTCAGGCCTGCCCAGGGTTTACTAATCAATGCCAGAACCCAGGAGTCACACCACCTGATCTCAGCTTAGCACAGAGTAAAGAGCCAAGACAGCACACATATAGACAGGGTAGCGTTCTGCAGTCATTTCACTCTATACACTGTTTGAAGCCTTTTTTTGTATGGGTCGATCCACCAATTAGGTGCCTTTTGAGTAGTGTAACTTGGTGAAAAGAAACTTGTCACCTAATTTTTTACAAATCGGTCATAAAGACCACATGCTCAACTGAATGAAAAACACTTTTTCCCATCTCAAGAGGTTAAATAAATAAAAAATATTATAGTAAGTGCCTAATAAAGTAAAAGTTGACCGTAACAGCGTTGACAACATCATCTTAAATCAGCCATAAATCCCCTTGAGACAGGGGGAATGGAAGCTTGTTGTGTGGAACAGGGAGGGGCAATTGAATGAAAGATTCACCAAAAATGAAAATTCTTAAAACATTTTTATGGGTTACAGGGTTGACGTGTTATGCTCGACCCGCTCACTTTTTTCACAACAAAGCACCAGAAAGTGGCAAAATTGTGTAAACGCATGTGAGCTGGTTCTACTCTATGATTTGACTATGAGATGTTCAATGTCTTTTATGAAAAGAAAAAATGTAGAGCAGCAATCAGCATTTAAAAGCCTTCTCCCCACCCGTTTCATTAAAAAAAAGCAGTAGGATAGGGCTGGACAAATGTAACCACTCAAATTCATAGACAGTGATATGGATTCAAGGACAGACCATGCATGATATCAAAATTATAGTTTTAACCATGTTTTGAGGCTGTATAGTGTTTCTTTACATTTACCATTTTCTTTTGTAAAAGAAGCTTATATTTTAGGTTCTGATGGCGTACGACAGTTGAACTAAGCTCATGAGGCATTTATAAGTTATATTCTTCAAGAATCAATGGGTACATTGAATTAATTCTTAAATGTATGAATCAACTGCAGATTGCCCCTTTAAAAAGGAATAGTTTCACCGTATTAAAATGAAAGTTTAGTTTATGTAAGTGTTGACCATAAATGAGGGACAGATTGTTGTTTTATTTTTACCTTTAAACAAATCACTAATAAAATAAAAAATAATAATCTTTAGAAATTACTATCAAAGCAACAAAATAACAAGGGCTTTACAAAGATGGTGAAAACTGTGAGAAATGTTGGGGTTCAGTTCGTTAAAATCTTCCTAGAGTCACCAAGGATGCATAAAGGGACATGTCTACTTGCACATTCATCTTCTGCACATCTATCACTCCAGTGTTTAATTGCTAAACGGTAATTATTTCGCCACTATGGCCTATTTATCGCTTTACCTCCCAAATCTTACTACATTTGCACAGACTGTATACAGATTTTTCTATTGTGTTATTGACTGTATGTTTGTTTATTCCATGTGTAACTCTGTGTTGTTTTTGTCGAACTGCTTTGCTCTATCTTGGCAAGGTCACAGTTGTAAATGAGAACTTGTTCTCAACTGGCCTACCTGGTTAAATAAAGGTGAAAAAAATAAATTGTGCATAGACCGGGTAGTGCTGACCCCTGGCTTTCTATCCCAACCACCATCTTCTTCAGGAGGAGCCCACCGGCACAGACGGGGAAGCAAGGCTCCACTTCCCCCAGAAGCAGACGAGAGCAAGCGGATGGAGCCTGTTGTTGTGGTGGGCCGGACCTGTGTTGGGGACTTTTGTCATGTCCCTGTCACTGTGGAGGGGGTGCCCTGCTCCGCCCTGGTGGACACTGGGTCCACAGTAACCCTGGTGAGGCCAGATATTGTGCCAGGTTGGACTCAGTGTGAGCCTACAACTGTGCAGCTCCGCACAGTCATAGGTGAGCTGGCACCCATGAAAGGGAAGGGAATAATGACTCTGACAGTAGGGGGCAGGACTGTGCGTCATCCTGTGTGGGTGGCGGCTGTGCAGGACCCTTGTATCCTGGGGTTGGACTTTCTTAGGAGCACAGGCTGCCAGTTAGACCTAAATAGGGGCACACTGAGCTTCCAGGGAGGGCCGGAAGTCACCATGGCCCCTAATGTCACATTCACTCAACCCAACAAACCCTTTACTCCAACAGTTAAAGCAGCAGAGACTCATGGCTGCCCCCCGTCCCCCACATCTGTGTGTGACTTTTCCCCAGCCCCCCTGTCACTTACGGCGTTGTGTTACATTCCCCCAGCTACCTCCACGACACAGCCCTCTGTGAGCCCGGGCCGCGCCCCCCCAGCCCAGCTACCCCAGATGGGAGGGGAGAGGACACTGTCTGCATTGAGGGAGATATGGGGAAGGAACTGTGTTGGTCTTGACCCCGAGCAGCAGGAACGGTTGTGGCAGTTGATGTTTGAATTCAGAGACAGCTTTGCGCTGAGTGAGGAAGAGGTGGGTCAGACTCATCTGGTGCAGCATGAGATCGACACAGGTGATGCTCGGCCCATCAAGATGCGTCCCCGCCGTATCCCGCTGGCACGCCAGGAGGCGGCAGACAAGGCTGTGTTGGAGATGCAGCGGGCAGACTTCATTGAGCCCTCAGACAGCCCCTGGGCGGCGCCAGTCGTCATCGTTCCGAAGAAGGGGGGCAAGCTGAGGTTCTGTGCGGACTACAGGCAGCTGAATGAGGTAACCAGGAAGGACTCATACCCCATACCACGTATCGATGAGTCGCTGGACCTGGTTAGGGGGTTCTCCTGGTTCTCCTTACTAGACCTCCGCAGTGGCTACTGGCAGGTGCCCCTCTCCCCAGAGGCCAGAGCCAAAACTGTGTTCTCCACTAACAGAGGACACTGGCAGTTCAAGGTCCTGTGCTTTGGCCTGTGCAATGCTCCAGCTACTTTTGAGCGTTTGATGGACAGGGTGCTGGATGGCTTCCCCCGACAGCAGTGTCTGGTATACCTCGATGACATCCTGGCCCATGGCAGCTCCTTCCAGTCAGCCCAGGGGGCGCTACGGCGTGTGCTGGAGAGGGTGGCTTCCGCAGGTCTGAAGCTCCACCCCGAGAAGTGCCACTTCATGAGGAGAGAGGTGTCCTTCTTGGGCCACCGAGTGGGGAAGGAGGGGATCAGCACCATGGAGGACAAGGTAGCGGCTGTCAGAGACTGGCCCACCCTCACCGACCAGCGTCAGCTGAAGAGCTTCCTGGGCCTGGCCTCGTACTACAGGAGGTTTGTACGGGGCTTCTCAAGCGTTGCTGCTCCACTGAACCGCCTGCTGCCGAAGGACAAGGCTTTCACTTGGACAGTGGAGTGTGAGGAGGCGTTCAACACCCTCAAACGTGCACTGATTGAGGCCCCCGTGCTCGCCCCCCCTGACCTCACCTTGCCCTTTATCCTGGACACAGACGCGAGCAATGTGTGCATGGGTGGGGTGCTGGCCCAGGTGGGGCCAGAGGGGGAGAGAGTGGTGGCGTACTTCAGCAAAACATTTGACAAACATGAGCGCCGCTACTGTGTCACCCGGCGGGAGCTCTTGGCTGTTGTGGCTTCCGTCAAACACTTCAAGTACTACCTGGGTGGTCTGCCCTTTACTGTAAGGACTGACCACTCTGCTCTCCAGTGGCTCATGTCTTTCAGAGAGCCAGAGGGGCAGGTGGCACGCTGGTTGGAGGAGCTTCAGCCATATGACTTTACAGTGGTGCACAGGGCAGGGGCACGCCACTCCAACGCCGACGCCATGTCCCGTCGGCCCTGTACTGCAGACGGCTGCCGCCACTGTGAACGGAAAGAGGGACAGGAGAGAGAGCTGTGTGCAGAGGAGGGGGTCTGTGCCACAGTGTGTCGGGCGAGCGGGCCTGTCTGCTGTGAGCTGCAGACTGTCGACGTGGCTGATTGGGGGCAGCAGCAGGGACGGGACACAGACCTACAGCCAGTGCTACAGTGGGTAGAGGCGCAGGTGAGGCCACCATGGGAAGAGGTGACAGCGCTCTCACTCGCGACCAAAGGGTTGTGGTCAAAGTTTGAGTGCGGCTGGCTGATGGCGTGTTACAGCGGGCATGGAAGGAGTCAGCTACGGGGGAGGAGAGGTGGTAGGTGGTGGTCCCAAAAGCATTGCGGGAGGCTGTGCTCCAGAGTACTCATGGGGGGGGTGGGGACTGGACACTTTGGGGTCACAAAAACACTGCGCCGCCTCCGTCAGGGCTTTTACTGGGGGCAGCACAAGAGGGATGTGGAAGACTTTTGCCGCCGCTGTGACAACTGCACAGCGAGAAAGGGCCCCCCAGGCCACTCTCATGTTCAGCTCCAACAGTACCCAGTGGGGGCTTCCATGGAGAGGGTGGGAGTGGATGTAGTTGGGCCGTTCCCCACCACAGACAGTGTAAACCGCTGGGTGCTCACGGCCATGGACTATTTCACAAAATGGCCCGAGGCCTATGCTCTGCATGACCAGGAGTCAGAGACCATCGTCGACGCCCTGACAGCGGGGATGTCCAGCAGGTTTGGAGCTGCAGAGTCCATCCACAGCGACCAGGGCAGAAACTTTGAGTCCCGTGTGTTCGCCACCATGTGTGAGAGGCTGGATATGCACAAGACCCGCACTACTCCTCTCCATCCTCAAAGTGATGGCCTTGTGGAGCGCTTCAACAAAACGCTTGGACAGCAGCTGGCCATCGTCTCTTCCAAACACCAGCGTGACTGGGACAAGCACCTGCCTATGGTCCTCATGGTATGCCGCTCCGCTGTCCAAGACTCCACCTCCTGCACGCCTGCCCTCCTCATGCTGGGGAGAGAGATCCGTACCCCTGCGGAGATGGCGTTTGGTCAGCCCCTGGATAGCCCTCATGTTCCCCCGGGGCCGGAGTATGCCCGGAGACTCCAGGACCGCCTGGAGACAGCCCACACCTTCGCCAGAGAGCAGCTGCTGAATGCAGGTGTGAGGCAGAAGAGGAACTATGACGTGCACACCCGGGGAAGGCACTTTGTGGCTGGGGAGCTGGTCTGGGTCTACAGCCCCCTAAGGAAAAAAGGCAGATGCCCCAAGTTGGACAGTCACTGGGTGGGACCCTGCAGTGTCCTGGAGAGGGTAGGGGAGGTTGTTTACCGGGTGCAGCTTCCTCCCAGGGGGAGAAAGGTGACAATGCACCGGGACAGGTTAGCCAATACAGAGGGGCCTCTTCTCCGCAAACCCCAGGAACCCCCACAATTCCCCTCTCTGGCAATGACATTCTCCAGGCACCCACCCCCAGGTGCCGCAGACAAGGCTCCAGACAGCCCACTCCCCCTGTGTCACCGCGTGGTTCCCCAGAGCCACGGACTGTATTACCCGTTCCCACTTCCTTGTCCCCCATATCCCTGCCTTCATCCCCTGGTTCCCAGAGGGGCACTCTGCGACCATCACGGCCACGCAGGCAAAGGAGACCTCCGGGTCGCTTCAGAGACTTTGTTTGTTCCCTCGGGGACGAGGGACTTTGTGGTGGGGGGGCTGTGTAGCGACCAGCACAGACAGCTGTGTGTTATGTGTTAGGCTAGTAGATGGTTGTGTTGTACCTACCAGTACCCAGTGTTCGCGGGGTCCGACATGTCAATCAACCTGCTATCTACCAATCACGGGAATGCCTGGAATGTTCTGATGCCGGGCATCCTGGCGGTTGGCAGAGTGGCGTGGAGGGGGGTTGTCCAGGGGGATGGAGCATTGGAAGTTAAGACCAGGTTTAGCCTTTGTTCTCTCTCTTTACGTCTGGGCTTCACAAGAGAAGGTCACGATTGGCTTGTGGGTTATCTGTCATTTATTTGGTGTGGGCTACGGCCAAACAGTAGCCTGTGTAAAGTTGGTTTAATAAACCGTCCATTCGTAAACTCAATCCTCTGTCTGGACAGTTGTTCTTTTATGATCTAGTCAGGTCATTACAATAATAATTATAATCACACAAATGCTGAATTCTAGCACTTTAGCAAGTCTTTATTCATATAAAAAATCTGACATATTGAATTTTCTATGTGGTCCATTGTTACGTTCAACAGCAAGAAACCCCCAGGATTACGTGCAATGCCGTCGGGGGTACGACAAATAAAAAGGTGTTTCATATTCCCCCCCCCCCCCCCCCCCCCACCCCACATTTTCAAACAGTCCAATTATATTTTCCAATGGGGCTATACATTTGGGTGAGTTTTTTTTCCTGGCCTGAGTAGCCTCGTTTCACTGCCAAAAATCTAATTAAACTATCTGGTGTTCAGCGAAATAACAACAATGTCAAACAATGTCAAATACAAGTATGACACAAACAACTGGATTCGTTATCCCTTTCATGCTCTGTCTCCAATCCACTTACCGATATCTGAACAAGAGAGCGTCATTGAAATTGCAACAAGCGGTTCTGTAAAAATGGAATTTTAATCAGAAGCCACTGACAGATTTCTGGATTGGGCTGTGCTCAGAGTATCCTGCCTTGGCAGATTGCGCTGTTAAGACACTGATGCCCTTTGCAACCACGTACCTATGTGAGAGTGGATTCTCGGCCCTCACTAGCATGAAAACTAAATACAGGCACAGACTATGTGGAAAATGATTTAAGACTGAGACTCTCTCCAATACAACCCGACATTGCAGAGTTATGTGCATCCTTTCAAGCACACCCTTCTCATTAATTTGTGGTGAGTTATTCACAATTTTCGATGAACAAATAAAGTTTTATATGTAAGATGGTTAAATAAAGAGCAAAATGATTGTTTATTATTATATTACTTTTTGTGCACTGGTCCTATAAAAGCTTTTTGTCACTTCCCACGAGCCGGGTTGTGACAAAAACTCACTCATTGTTATGTTTAATAAATGTATCGTATAGTGTGTGTGGCAGGCTTACAATGATGGCAAAAAACAACATTTGAGAGTGCGCTGACCCTGGTGCTAGAGGGGGTACGCAGCTGGAGGTCGAATGTTTGAAAGGGTACGGGACTATAAAAAGTTTGGGAACCACTGATCCCGAAGGAGTAATATTAAGTACCTTTTTGGTGAGGCAGTCGTCCGAGTTGGACGGCATGCGTGTGGACACATGCCAGATGACTTCCACTGTGGAGGTAGCGTAGTAGGGAGCAGTGTGTCCTGTGCTGCCGTTCCTCTGAAGCCCTCCCATGAAGCCACAGTGTGTGGCTAGATCCACCTGAGGGACACACAACACGGTTAGGAGAGCCTGATGTCAGTGTGCGTGTGTCAGAGAGAGAGACGAGATGCAGGGCAGGGTTTCCGCTAGCCGGTAATAGCCGGCTTTTGGCCCAAAAAATAAATAGAAAAGCCAATAAATACAATTGCCGCTGACCAACGGTCCGGGAGAAAAAGAAAAAATCCCATTGCGTAATAATGCTTTTTAGCCTATTCATTAGTCCATGTAAATGCATTTGAATAGTCATACATATAGTTATATAGTAGGGGTACTCAACTCTGACCCTACGAAGTCCAGAGCCTGTTGGTTTTCTGTTCTACCTGACACCTGGTGTCCCATGTCTAAATCAGTCCCTGATTACAGGGCAACAATGAAAAAAATGCAGAGGTTTGTTTTGAGGGATCTACAGGTTAATTAGCATAATATGGTGAAATTAAATTGCCGTGTGTACAGTATATTGGTTATGTATCTTATTTATTGCAAGTGTACAGCATGCAGATACAGAGCCTTTGAGCAGAAAATCTGTCAGACAGCGCGAGAACTGCTGCTTCAGCATCTCAGACAGTAAATGTATAGGCAACGAAAGGCACGCTTCATCAGCTCGTCACACACCACTTTACAATGAGCTGGAGGCAGTACGCTTTTGGAAAAAATATTCATTTTACTACATATTATGAGGCATGTCTTACCTTGCATCAAAGTAGCCTGGCCAAAATCAGACCACATCCGTGGAGGCAATTATTTTCTAATCAACTTTCTTTCATTGTCCAGGAGCCAAAGGCACAATCGTAGTCATATTAGCAACCCATGCTAGTTGTTGCATATGAAACCGCTCGTATGTGCAGTGTGCTTTTGACCATGGTATTTTCCCGCTAATTACATTATTGCTATGCTTTTATAATCTGAAGAAATAAAAGTTTATCAACATTTTAAGCTAAACGTTCTGATCTGTTGCATCAAATGTAGCCTAGGCCTGCTGGTTGTATGAAGGTGGGATCTATCGTCCCACAACTGTCCCAGAGTCTGTTTGGATTAGACTATTTCTTTCTCCACAAGCTGACCAATAGAATAGATACACTTTTCTACCATGGGGGATAGTAGATTGACATAGGTAGTGATTTTGCTGTTTGTTACTCATCTTGTTAGCTGAGGAAAAGTAAATGTGGACAGTTATTCGAACAACTTCAAAGTGACCATCATTTATCAGTAAGGACTGCACATCGTTGCATCCTCAACTTGCATGTTCTGTTAATATGAATTACCGTAATCTAAATATGATTTATGTCATCATGAGCACCATGGGTGGACGCCCTAATCAGGGTTATATACCCAATGCATATGGGTCCGGTAAATTAAAATGCTGCCAGTCAAATGTCCAGCGCCACAATTTCCTAATGGAAACCCTGCTGCAGGGGTGTGTGTGTGTGTATACCTCCCATCCCAGGCCAGACACAAAATCCTCGTAGGCCCGACTGCCTGCGCTGTTGGACAGGATGGAGCATTTGTCCTCCTGACCCTCTCCGATGTAGAACACAGCGATCTTGTGTGTCTCCCTGCTGTTAAGACAAACACACAGACCTGTCGTTAGAACAATGGACCTAGTGAAGCTACACTGTTCTTAGTGCCTACCTCGACACTCAGCCCAGTTAAGATGAGCGTGCTCTGAAATGTGAACTACACACCACCAAACGTAACCTGGACTCAAAAGCAAAACAAATTATATTTGGCTAAAATCTGTGGCACTTCATTTAGTATGAAATATTACTTTACGTTAGGTTACATTACATTGGCCTACAAATGTAATAGCAGTCATTCAATATAATATGAATTGCAGGACGTATAGTATTACAATTACAATTCGTAACATAATATTACAATGACAAGGTTAAGGATAGGGTTAGGAGTTAGGTTAAAGGGTTAAGGGAAAGGTTAGCTAACATGCTAAGTAGTTGCAAAGTAGGGAAAAGCAGTAAGCAGTCAACTGACTAGGTATCCCCCTTTCCCTTTCCTAGTTACAAAGTTACTAAAATGCTAAAGTTGTTCGTGATGAGATTCGAACACACAACCTTTGGGTTGCTAGACATTCAAGTAACCTACTGTCCTATCGAACGTAACATATCATACTAAATCTGAGTGCCACTGATTTTAGTAAAATATCATATGCTTTGCTCTGAGACCAGGCTATCAAACGTACATCTCCAAACAATAGTGTGCAAATTCCAAAAAGTAATTGTAGCAAATATGGTTAATATTAGAGAAAACAACATGTGCCTTCATTTAAACATTTTTTTAACATTTATTTAACTAGCCAAGTCAGTTAAGAACAAATTCTTATTTACCATGACGACCTACCAGGGACAGTGGGTTAACTCCCTTGTTCAGGGGTAGAATGACAGATTTTTACCTTGTCAGCTCAGGGATTTGATCCAGCAACCTTTCAGTTACTGTCCCAACGCTCTAACCACTAGGCTAACCTAAGCCCACTAATGAAGATTCTTAAGAGTTAGTGTACAATAGTATATGTGTTTACTGCCCCCCCCCCCCCCTGCGCTTCACGTTCCACCCCTGCGCTTCACGTTGTCAAGGCGGAGCATGGTGCGGTGTTACATTGGGGGCATTTTGGATGCTTCGACACAGGTTGCCTTGTCTGGCAAAATCCTGGGGGCATTCTTTAATAAGCCCCGGTCATTAGCAGTGTGAAGTGCCTTTCGATCGCTGTGTGTGAGTACTGCCTAGCTGTGATCAGCCCGAGATGGTGTAGATTAGGAGGAGAGGAGGGGAGGGCAGAGTGAAGCAGTTTTAATACGTGTCGCCTTGAGAGTGTGATCTTTACTGATTTAGAGGAAGAGAATCTTCATTAGCGGGCTTAGGTTCAGAGTAATGACGGACATGGAATGCTGCGATATTTCAGGCTTAGCTAGAATACCTAGGTGAAATCTAGGATGGTTTGTTCAAAAGGTCTTGCTTAGAGATTCAGTAAGTTCCTTTTAAAATGCCGAACAAGAAGCAAATCATACATGCCAATGTTACCTAGGGATACAGTGTGTGCTGAAGAGGCCCTAAATAATCAGTGTACAGGAACATACCACTGCCTGGAATCCAAATTCTTCAGTTCTCTCAAAAGTTTTGAGTTCTTCTTCAGGAGATGAAAGCTTTTCCTGAAAAGGAATAAACTAAATTGAACTTGAAAAGCATCCAGACGGCACTTCACATGTACCAGTGTACCAGTGCATGCTATTTTTTTGAATGGTAAAAAACAGATTGAAAGTAGGATAAGAAAGTTTAATGTTTTACTTTTGGTTTTTGGTCTGACGAGTAACAGGTGCAAACAGGTTTAAATTGAGCTCCGAGACCATTACTAATCTACAGTTGGGCACAGTTTCCCTGTGGAGAGCAGATTAACACTACACACCCTTGCCAGGCCTTTCCTTGTACTTTTTCTCTCCCATTTTCTCTCTCTCTGTGAGGTATTCTACTAACTAGTATACATCTGTGGATGTGGTGGTGTTGTGCTCGGCTCTGTACCTGTGGTCCCATGAGTTCATGCCCAGGTCATTGAGTAGCAGTCTGCAGAAGTAGAAGAGAGCTTTGGGCTCCTGGTGAGCGGGTTCTCTCTGGCCGGTGGCCTTGACACTCACGTCTGCGTTCCACCTCTTCACCTGCTCCTCCTCCTGCTGCGTCTGCCTGAGGATGGCCTCCATGATGGCCCCCTCCTGCTCCAGGTTCATCCCACAGGGAGAGGGGGCTGGCTGGTTGAGCCTCAGCCGGGGCTGGGGCAGGCACTCAGGGCTGCTGTATCCCAGGTCTTCTAGGAGCTGGTCCAGGCCATCAGCCTCCTCCTCATCACAGCCTGACTGGGAGTCCCAGCCAGGGGGGTTGGAGCGCTCAGAGGTGACTGGTGAGGTGGGCTTGGTGGTGGAGTGGTTGTAGGGGTCTGAGGTGCCTGGTGAGGTGAGCTTGGTGGTGGAGGGGTCTGAGGTGCCTGGTGAGGTAGGCTTGGTGGTGGAGTGGTTGGAGGGGTCTGAGGTGCCTGGTGAGGTAGGCTTGGTGGTGGAGTGGTCTGATGTCCTCTGATGCATGCCGTTGACTCCATCCTGGGTGCGGTAGAGGACCCCTCCGTCCCAGGAGTACTTTCCAGAGATGTCCCTGACGATGACCCGTACCTGGGAGGAGTTGTCGTGGGGTTCCCCTGGACCAGAGGGCTCTGAGGGTACCTGGAGGTAGGACACCAGGGTGCTGTCGTTGAACACAAACAGCTGCAGGTTGGGGCTCTTGAACACCTCAGAGGAGAGCTCTGATGACTCCACAAAGGGGTTGTCATGGTTCTCACTGACCAGACTGTGCAGGAGGGCAGGGCCACCACTGAGGGGATGGTGGCCCAGGTGGTTCACAAGGTGTGTCATGATCATCCGTGCCGTCAGAGGGATGAGCTCCATATTCCGTCTTTTCTTCTCTGGAGACCAGAGGAGAACAGGAATAAGATGGTGTAAAGACATCCGGAGAGACAAACCATTTCGTTAACCCTGTAAATACCCCCCCCTGTTTACATGTATTTTATACAGGGAAGTCAAGATCCAGCACATGTACTTTGTCATGTATTGTATGCACTCATGTATTTGATGTTTTGTGTGGACCCCAGGAAGAGAACCTGCTGCATGTGCATTTTACATGTGCATTTTCATACTTTTTTTCATACTGTGCAACAGCTAATGTGCAACAGCTAAAGGGGATCCTTATAAACTATAGTAAACTCATTAAGCAATTCAACGCGAACTTGGGGCTCCATCTTTTTTAACCAAATTACCATGTGTAGACATGTTCTCAATTCTCTGGCTTTTTCACACAAAGCTAGCTTTTCCTTCATAATAACTAATAGCGTTGTTTTTCATTTCTCACAATGGTTATGGCCAACACACCTCTGCCATAAATAAGTAGGTTGCATCTAATCATGGGAGACAACTTTGAAAAGGCCATTGAGTCTGCTACAATGGGAGGAGAGAAAAGACTGGCAAAGTGCTAATGAGAAGCACGTCTTTACAGCACGGTGAATAGAGTGCTACTCCCTGAATCAGATTGATTTAAATGCTCAGAACTATTCCAAAATGAAAGAGTTACGATGGGGGGAAAACAAGAAGATGCGCTCTGCATTGTGACAGTGCTATCAATACCATCATCCCTCATCAAAGTGGAGAAAGCTCTTTAGAGAGGCTGCATTAGAGATACACAGGCCCTTTGATGAGACTTAATCAATATGATCTCAAGGGGAATGCATAGTGCTCTTTGGCTGGTCTTCTGTAGTTTCTATCTAGACTTTGTAGGGCTGTATGAAAAGTAATGACATAAGCTAGATATTTCAGCTGAGCTTAGCCAACATTGCGTCAATGGGTATGTTCTTTTGGTTGAAAGAAAAAATGACTTCTGAAACATTAGTGGAGGAAACGGCCGTTGTAAAGAAATACTCTAATACATAACCTAATGGCACCACAAGGTCACTAATAAAAATAATTTTTAGATGTCTCTTTGATAATGGGTCCTCTCCCTGGGGCAGAGCACTAATGGCTACCTCTTTAAACATTCCATTCCATGTGTTAGTCTAGTCAATATTAGGTCAAAACATTAACATTTAATAGAGTAGCTACCTCCAAATGGAAGGCTACATATTAAAAACGTACATCTCCCTGTAAATCCCCCTACTGCCCATTTCCCAGGTGGTTTGGGAGAGGAAGAGTGTGGTCTGGATGAGGAAGAGTAATATGTAAAACAAGCAGGGGCAGCTGGGCACACAACTTGGATGACAGGGCACTAAAAAGCATTCTAACGCACAAACGCACCGTCTCTAACGCACAAACGCACCGTCTCTAACGCACAAACGCACCGTCTCTAACGCACAAACGCACCGTCTCTAACGCACAAACGCACCGTCTCTAACGCACAAACGCACCGTCTCTAGCGCACAAACGCACCGTCTCTAACGCACAAACGCACCGTCTCTAACGCACAAACGCACCGTCTCTAACGCACAAACGCACCGTCTCTAGCGCACAAACGCACCGTCTCTAGCGCACAAACGCACCGTCTCTAACGCACAAACGCACCGTCTCTAGCGCACAAACGCACCGTCTCTAACGCACAAACGCACCGTCTCTAACGCACAAACGCACCGTCTCTAACGCACAAACGCACCGTCTCTAACGCACAAACGCACCGTCTCTAACGCACAAACGCACCGTCTCTAACGCACAAACGCACCGTCTCTAACGCACAAACGCACAGTCTCTAACGCACAAACGCACCGTCTCTAACGCACAAACGCACCGTCTCTAACACACAGTCTCTAACGCACAAACGCACCGTCTCTAACGCACAAACGCACCGTCTCTAACACTCAAACGCACCGTCTCTAACACACAGTCTCTAACGCACAAACGCACCGTCTCTAACACACAAACGCACCGTCTCTAACACACAAACGCACCGTCTCTAACACACAAACGCACCGTCTCTAACACACAAACGCACCGTCTCTAACGCTCAAACGCACAGTCTCTAACGCTCAAACGCACAGTCTCTAACGCTCTAACACACAGTCTCTAACGCACAAACGCACCGTCTCTAACACACAAACGCACCGTCTCTAACGCTCAAACGCACCGTCTCTAACGCACAAACGCACCGTCTCTAACACACAAACGCACCGTCTCTAACGCACAGTCTCTAACGCTCAAACACACAGTCTCTAACCCTCAAACACACAGTCTCTAACGCTCAAACACACAGTCTCTAACACACAAACGCACCGTCTCTAACACACAGTCTCTAACGCTCAAACACACCGTCTCTAACACACAAACGTACACAGCCCTCCTTTAATTTCTCTGTCAGCCCTAGAACAATCTCCTACACAGCAGGTACTAAATGGGTGGCGTGTCATCTGCCCATCCTGTCTCCAGCTGTGTTGGTGACAGTGGTGAGGGCAGTGACAGTTGTGAGGTCTCAGGTCTCCTTACCCTCGGCAACGGTGAGCAGGTTGCCAAAGTCTGCAGCGGTGTGTGAGGGCGGGGGCTCAGAATTCTTGACCTGGCCCAGCATGAGGAAGGGGTCGTAGTCAGTGGAGAGGTCAGACAGGCTCAGGAGGTAGTGACTCTGCTGGGTGTGCAGGTTGGAGCCAGAGACACAACAGTGAAGCACCTACCAAACAGGATTGAAGATAGGAGTCAACACCTAGTGGGTTAAAGCAACTACAAGAGAAAAACAGTGGTAATGTGGTAATCTTGCATGTGGTGGTAACCTTGGATACAGTCACTGCTACTGTTCCTTCGCGTGGCTGGCTGCACAGCATCAACGAGCACATGGGACTCATAAATGAGGTACATCACACACTCAAACAGACACACTACCCAGTCTGCCTGAGATTAAAGCACGTGACAGTGGAGGCATTGACCAACAGCGGGGGCCAGTGAATAGCTAAACAACACTGACCTTACAGTATCTGAAACACAGGTGAAGTAACTAAGTAAGTTACTAACTAAGTAAGAGGACAATTATACAGTAATCTCGAACGCAGAGGTTGCAAGTACGGAAGATAATCAGTGAGGCATTGCTTATTGCACTTCGAATGGTTCAGGAACATACGGAGGAGGAATATACGGTATGTTTGTCATGGTGAGACGGCCATCTAAGAGAAGAGAGGCTCTTTATTGCCACTAATCCATTTCTCCTGTGATGAGTGTATCGATCTGCATAACAGATGGTACGGCATCAGTCCGTTGGGTTGGCAGGACTAGATAAGACCCGCTGGGTCAGTTGATTACACTGATTGGACAGGTTTACTGTTTGATTTAATTAAAATTTTATCCCCCTGCTCATGTTGCCACACACACACACCACACACACACACACACACACACACACCTGTGTGCTGTAAGCAGAGAAGTGCTTGGAAGCTACGCCTGACATATCAGACAAAAGCAAACTGTGGGGCCTCTTACACTGAGTGGGTGGACTTGGTAAACCCTTTGTGGAGGCTGGTCCATGTAAATGAATGGCTAATCCCATTCAACACACACATACACACTTGGCTGAGGCTCAGAGGAGAGGCACAGGTTCTGTCATCTGAAACAGTATTGTGTGGGGAAATGCAGACAGTATGTGGATTATTATGCCTAACAGTCCTCTGGGTATGGGGGGGATTAGAGTTTATGGTGAAAAGGCCAGAACCAAACAGCTGCCACACCAAAGCCCCAAAGTGGTTCCTCTGTGGAGGAGAAAAAAAATCTTTGGCTTGCTTGACAACTAAGTGGCTGCACCTCACATAGCAACAGTTCCAGGAAAGTAACACACACCCGAACAAACATGGATACGTGCAGATGTGCACAGAGGCACATATGCACACTCACTCACAGTCGCACAAAAACATACACACAAGCAAAACACTCACGCACGCGTACGCACAGCGAGGGGAGGGTGCAGCTGCTGAGGCAGGCAGAGAGCAGATGGAGGAGCCGGAGTGGAGCTCCAGTGAACCAATAAGGTCCAGAGCAATCATGCCTTTTACACAGAGAAGCCTCATGCTGTTAGACACAAATACACCAAAAAGTTCAAATCCTCAGCAGAGATGCAGAAATGTCCCATCTTTCTTCATCATTGTATGAATGGCTCACTTAAGTTTAATCTGCTCATTGATTTGTTAAGGGAAACATCTGATACAAATCCAGAAGCGAAGCAGAATAAAGTATGCATAAACAAGACTAATTGCTTTATTCATTTTGTGAGGTTTACTGCTATGTAAATTAGTGCCTAGCTGAAAAGACTGAGTATTGAATAGCTTTATAAACTTTACTGTTATGTGCACAATAGATCAACAAATAACATTGAATTCCTAGATAGCAGCTGCAGTCTCTCTCATTTGTAGAAATATTCAATTAAAATCTAGACAGGCTTGTAGTTCCAGGCTTATCACGAGGACAAAGAAACATCTAAATAATTTGACCATTTCTTATCAGGGGTGACATCCATATAAAGCTTTATGTTTGTTTGACCGCATCTGTCAAACCTCCAATGAATACCACCTCATTCATTTAGCCTGACGCTCAGCCTCTTCCTCAGCATTTAAATCTCGACATAAGGGTTCAAACACCCAATCGGTCAAAATAAAAAGACGAGTAAAAACTAAACCTGTTATAAATGAATGTTTTTGAGTATTACATGTGTATTAGCAAACAGGTGGGGTGGTTAGGTGGGCATTCTCACATAACAGTAGAAAATGGAAACAAAAATTGGAAACTGAATTTCCAAGTCGGCATAGAACAAACTTTAAATGTTGAATAGGGCATCTGAATAGGGCTGTGGTGGAAGTAAGACAAAGTAATTTGACACTGTATTCTCTCTCTGTTACCCACCCTGTAGATGTAGTCGAGCAGAGGGGCCTTGTGGGATGCGGAGTCCTCCAGCACGGGCATGGTGATGGGCTCCAGCAGCATATTCAGGGGCATGGCCATGCACCAGTCCAGCAGGCACAGCAGCAGAGACACCATTAGCTGAGTCATACAAAGAGAGGAGAGGCCTTTTCCATTAGCCCAGCACCCTCCACACACAATGAAGCCTACTGTACTCAAAGATAATCAATAAAACAGCTAGGGAGGGGATGAGGGAGGGAGTGAGGTAGGGACAGAGAGGGAGGGCTGGAGGGAGAAAAAGAGAGAGAGCTGGAGAAAAGGAGAGAAATCAGGAGGGGAAAGACAAAAATAGGGCCCAGATGGAACAAGATTCCTGTGCAAATGCACTTGCTACATCTATGAAAAAAAAAGTCCCCGTACCTTTTTGTCAGCCTCCACTGCCGAGTGCTCTGCGCTCGGCAACAGAAATGCTATAGTAGCCACAAAGATCTGCATGGGACAAAAATAAGGGAACTTGTTGATTCTATATATTTCTCAAGTAAAAGAAGATAGCATGTCTGATAAAAAGAAATGGTTAGGTGAGCTGGGGGGGGAGCCGTGTCATCCTACCTCAATGATTTTCTTTGGGAGAGAGCGCTCTAGTCTCTGGAGGTGTTCCCAGTGAGAGATGAGGAGCTGGAACAGGTCACAGGCTACATGAGCCACAGCCTTGTTCCCAAACTGACGAGCGAGAGAGAGAGCGAGAGAGAGACCCGCTAATTATCAAAATCCAGAAAAGAGACGTTAAATTCTACAACCACCTAAAAGGAAGCGATTCCCAAACCTTCCATAACAAAGCTATCACATACAGAGAGATGAACCTGGAGAAGAGTCCCCTAAGCAAGCTGGTCGTGGGGCTCTGTTCACAAACGCAACCCACAGTGCCCCAGGACAGCAACACAACTAGACCCAACCAAATCATGAGAAAACAAAAAGAGAATTACTTGACACATTGAAAAGAATGTACAAAAAACAGAGCAAACTAGAATGCTATTTAGCCCTAACCAGAGTACACAGTGGCAGAATACCTGACCACTCTGACTGACCCAAACTTAAGGAAAGCTTTAATGTACAGACTCCATGAGCATAGCCTTGCTATTGAGAAAGGCCGCGGTAGGCAGACCTGGCTCTCAAGAGAAGATGGTCTATGTGCACACTGCCCACAAAATGAGGTGGAAACTGAGCTGCACTTCCTAACCTCCTGCCAAATGTATAATCATATCAGACACACATATTTCCCTCAGATTACACAGGTCCACAAAGAATTCGAAAACAAACCGGATTTTGATAAACTCCCATATCTACTGGGTGAAATACCACAGTGTGCATCACAGAAGCAAGATTTGTGACCTGTTGCCACAAGAAAAGGGCAATCAGTGAAGAACAAACACCATTGTAAATACAACCAATATTTATGTTTATTTATTTTCCCTTTTGTACTTTAACCATTTGCACATCGTTACCTTACTGTATATATACATTTGTAATGTCTTTATTCTTTTGGAACTTCTGTGAGTGAAATGTTTACTGTTCATTTTGATTGTATATTTCACTTTTGTATATTATCTACTTCACTTGCGTTGGCAATGTTAACAAACTCAGCAAAAAAATAAATGTCCTCTCACTGTCAACTGCGTTTATTTTCAGCAAACTTAACATGTGTAAATACTTGAACATAACAAGATTCAACAACTGAGACATAAACTGAACAAGTTCACACACATGTGACTAACAGAAATGTAAAAATGTGTCCCTGAACAAAGGGAGGGGGGTCAAAATCAAAAGCAGCAGTCAGTATCTGGTTTGGCCACCAGCTGAATTAAGTACTGCAGTGCATCTCCTCCTCATGGACTGCACCAGACTTGCCAGTTCTTGCTGTGAGATGTTACCCCACTCTTCCACCAAGGCACCTGCAAGTTCCCAGACATTTCTGGGGGGAATGGCCCTAGCCCTCACCCTCCGATCCAACAGGTCCCAGACGTGCTCAATGGGATCGAGATCCGGGCTCTTCGCTGGCCATGGCAGAACACTAACATTCCTGTCTTGCCAGAAATCAATGCACAGAACGAGCAGTATGGCTGGTGGCATTGTCATGCTAGAGGGTCATGTCAGGATGAGCCTGCAGGAAGGGTACCACATGAGGGAGGAGGATGTCTTCCCTGTAACACACAGCGTTGAGATTGCCTGCAATGCCAACAAGCTCAGTCCGATGATGCTGTGACACACCGCCCCAGACCATGACGGACCCTCCACCTCCAAATTGATCCCACTCCAAAGTACAGGCCTCGGTGTAACGCTCATTCCTTCGACGATAAACATGAATCTGACCATCACCCCTGGTGAGACAAAACCACAACTCATCAGTGAAGAGCACTTTTTGCCAGTCCTGTCTGGTCCAGCGACGGTGGGTTTGTGCCCATAGGCGACGTTGTTGCCGGTGATGTAAGGCAGGTCCTCACCAGACAACAGGCCTACAAGCCCTCAGTCCAGCCTCTCTCAGCCTATTGCGGACAGTCTGAGCACTGATGGAGGAATTGTGCGTTCCTGGTGTAATCCAGGCAGTTGTTGTTGCCGTCCTGTACCTGTCCCGCAGGTGTGATGTTCGGATGTACCAATCCTGTGCAGGTGTTGTTACACGTGGTCTGCCACTGCGAGGACGATCAACTGTCCGTCCTGTCTCCCTGTAGCGCCGTCTTAGCCGTCTCACAGTACGGACATTGCAATTTATTGCCTGGCCACATCTGCAGTCTTCATGCCTCCTTGCAACATGCCTAAGGCACATTCACACAGATGAGCAGGGACCCTGGGCATCTTTCTTTTGGTGTTTTTCAGTGAGGAGAAATACCTCTTTAGTGTCCTAAGTTTTCATAACTGGGACCTTAATTGCCTACCGTCTGTAAGCTGTTAGTGTCTTAACGACCATTCCACAGGTGCATGTTCATTAATTGTTTATGGTTCATTGAACAAGCATGGGAAAACACTGTTTAAACCCTTTACAATGAAGATCTGTGAAGTTATTTGGATTTTTAGGAATTATCTTTGAAAGACAGGGTCCTGAAAAAGGGACGTTTCTTTTTTTGCTGAGTTCATGTTTCCCATGCCAATGAAGCTCCTTGAATTGAATTGAATTGAGAGCGCGAGAGAGAGAACAGTAAACGAGAGATCAGGGTTCAAGGTGTTCTGGGAAGTCAACAACGTAGTAGGATGAGTAATTGTATTAAACTATTATGGGGACCTCTGGCATAACAGAAAAAGGTATGAAAATGTCTTGGTTCTGCAAAGAACTTTCTTTCAAACTAAAGTTTATGGACCGATTGGCAGACCCATTTGTGTTGTTAAAAAAGGGGATCTGGAATTCAAGGCACAGAAATAGAATGTCCCCTGTTTTCTAGCGGAATGCCTATTGTCATGTAACAAGAGAAGACAATGCAGGATTGCAAAAATGGCCCAACACAAAGACAGATCCAGAGAGTTCAGCACCTGCTTTCAGAAAAGCACCCCTTCCTCCGTTCACCCACTCATCCCCTTTATTTTGGACCAGCCGGATGTGTGTGTCAGGTTGGGCAGGGCAGTGAATACTGCTCCATTAGAGGGGTATTGCACTAGCAAGAAACTTAAATGCTTAAATTGGCCTGCATCCACTGAGAGCGAGTGGTCTGGAAATTACACCACATGCTCTTTTCCCAAAAACCCTCAGGAAACACTGGTTCTCTCTGCATCTATCCACTGATAGACAGGGGAGCAGAGGTCTTCAAATACATACTGTACAGGAGTCACGCCACTGAGCACGTTGTCACTCACATAGACGCTGATGCATAAACACACTCACCTTTAGTGTTACGCCCAGTACATTGATGGCATCCTTGACCTGGTGGTGAATATTATTCTGCATCAGTTCCTCACATACCCACAGGCCCAGACTACACACAGCTATACACCTAGAACACACAGAAGACCAGTGAGAGAATACTGATGCACGCTATGGGACCAATTACATTCTTACTCATGTTGTATCTCTGAAGTTGCCCCCTTTCCATTTTCTTCTTACATTACACAAATATTTTATTTCATTATACTATTTCTTAGAAATTTGAACATTTGAATCCAATCAGTCCCATTCCCTCCACAAAACCGTACCTTTCTTCTGTACCCCCATCCCTTTCATACCTGGCTGCCTCACAGGGTTCATTCCGTGCTGTCTTCAGTAAGATGTTGACCAGATAGTCCTGAAAGGAGAGGGCAGAGAAGACATGATGATGAACAATCCACTTCATATACCATCTAAAATGTCAATTTTATTCATCAGGATACTTGAACTCTAACGCAATGTATTTATTAGTTTGCTGTCTGAGTATTTACTGAAAGGACAAAGTAAATGTAAGAACTCTGAATACCTTAATGTCCTCGTTCCCAACGACGATGTCATCAGTTCCAGGAACAGTCTGCAGTAGAGGAATCTGCAGGTAGAGGTTGGGAAAACAGACCAGCGACCCAAGGACGGTCTGTGCGTCAATCCTCGGAGCCTTTCAGATGAAAATAACACACATTCATTGTCTCATCACTACAGAACTCTGATTATGTTGCATGAAACATTTCTCTTGAAGGAAAAGGCTCCAGGACCAGGAGAAAAGGCTCCAGGAGAAAAGGCTCCAGGACCAGGAGAAAATGCTCCAGGAGAAAAGGCTCCAGGACCAGGAGAAAAGGCTCCAGGAGAAAAGGCTTCAGGAGAAAAGGCTCCAGGACCAGGAGAAAAGGCTCCAGGAGAAAAGGCTCCAGGACCAGGAGAAAAGGCTCCAGGAGAAAAGGCTCCAGGAGAAAAGGCTCCAGGAGAAAAGGCTCCAGGAGAAAAGGCTCCAGGAGAAAAGGCTCCAGGACCAGGAGAAAAGGCTCCAGGAGAAAAGGCTCCAGGACCAGGAGAAAAGGCTCCAGGAGAAAAGGCTCCAGGAGAAAAGGCTCCAGGAGCGGCAGCATTATGTCCTTTAACTCACTGAATATGTTGTTTCTATGGAGTTGAATACTGTGTGTAGTACATTCAACACACTAATCTGAACTTCTAAATGAAGTATAGCAGAATATGTTTAACGATCCTAAATACATATTGCACCACATTTGATGTAAGCCTGCCTGCGTGTCTGTGTGCGTGTCTGTGTGCGTGTCTGTGTGCGTGTCTGTGTGCGTGTCTGTGTACCTCGGCGGTGTCGTGGCTGAGGATGCGTGCTGCAGCGGTGATGAAGTCTCCCAGCAGCATAGTGAAGCCAGGCAGGCCCAGGTAGAAGAAGCGTGGGGAACAGGAACGGATCACTGTGTTTAGAACGTCCTGAGAGGGAACACAAACACACCACAAAGATGGTCATGGTAGTTAGGTCAATGGATGGATTGAATGAGCATTAAAATAAACATAGAGCCATATATTTTGTAAGCAGGTGGCATGTATTTCTGATATTGGGATGGCTGTATTTTGGGGAATGGACAGACACTGAGCTCTGGAAAGGAATGATAGCATAGTAGTGCATCACAAATTGCTACATATATGACAACAGTGCACTCAGGAGAGCACAGTATTTCACAGTCCATATCTTACAAAAAGAAAGTGAGAGTGTGAATGAGGGATGGAGAAAAAGGGAGGGGAAGAAAGAGGCAGCAGATGGGTTGATCACACAGCACAAGGGAAGGGGAATTGTGGAACAAAAGTACCACACACACACACACACACAGTATTAAAAAAAGTATTGAAGAGGAATTTAAGTATACGTGGGCAGAACGTACCGCTCCACAGTAACAATGGTCGAACTCATCTCATTACTCTGATGGCTAGTAAAGTACAGTACACTGAAAACATGCATTGGGTTGGGTATATAAATAAAGTACTGTGTCTAATAAAGAACTGAAATAGGTTGCAGTGGATGACCTCACATTGCCTTAAATGTCAGGAGTGAACTGAAATTCTTGAGATAAGAATGTAATAGAACTACATAAGGGGGGGGGGGGGGGGTTGTTTGCTTAACTGTGTGTGTGTGTGTGTACACAGCCAAGGTCCAGGCCAGGAACACCTGCCTTTTGGATAGCTGTAAATGTGTGTAAATCAGGTGGTTCAAACAGCGGCCTTGTGTCTCCCTGAGTCCTAAACCCCAGTACACCTCAGCAAACACCCGACACACTCCTCCCCAACCCCTCCCAACCCACCCACTACATTAATCCCCTCAAATGAAGCCTTTGTAGACACAGAGTGGAGAAACAAAAGAGGAATATAAAAACACAGGCAATAAGGAACCAGTCAAAACATAGCGCGGCGGCAGTGTTGGGTTTGGAGGCGCTTTTTACCCTAATTTCTGCCGTAATTGACCTCTGAGAGGCGTAATGTCGGCTGATCGCCTGAAGTTAGCATTTTAGGGGAAGCGAAAAACCTACAAAGCATTTCCATTCTCCCTGAAAGTAGAGGGAGCTGGATGTGAAAGGAGTGTGTGGTAGTAGAGATTTGAGCACTGCTGCGTGCGGTGGGGCTGAGGGTTGGTAGTAGGATTGGCCTGCTCTGCTCTGTTCAACAAAAGGTGCATTAATACAAGCCTGACAGGAGGCTTCTTAACCCTTTCATTCTGCCGTGTTTGGTAGGCACACAACCCACATTTCCTACATGGAATGAAATATGTCCCCATTTACTGGTCATTAGTGACATCATGACACTACTATCAGTTCTTATCACAGAAGGAGTTTGTAAAATGGGGTTTTCCCAGTCCAGGCATGTTAATAGGTAGTGCCCATCTGTATGGCTATGTCAAGGTGTAGAGGTGCTTTTGGAGGGTTTAATCATCAACTAAACCGCTGGGTTTTTAACCGCAGCACAACTCAACTGTCACATTTCCCTCTCTCTCCACAGGCAGCTGTTACAGATGAAACAATCCCTGTTTCTCTGATAAATTGAGGGGAAAAAAGAAACCGATGGCTTTGCACAGGGAGAGCAGGTGTTAGAGAGATGTTTAATGGCTGGCTCACACAACCCTAGAAGGCACATTTAATGCACAAGCAACAACTTTTCAGTAGGCTGAACAGCACTTATATTAAATAGATTACTGCCATTGTGCAAAGGTCAAGGTAATGCTACTGCAGACTCGGTAGACTGCTCGCAAGAGAGAGAGACCGAGAGAGAGAGAGAGAGAGAGACATACTGGACAATACCAGGGACATTGGCAGCCAGGAGGAGAGGATGTACCCTCCTTCATAGCCCCTCCTTTTTCAGTGAAAAAACCCTGTCATGTTATATTTGCAAACATGTGCAGTGCTTAAATATTGTATAATCAGAGTATTTTTTTGCTGTTGAACATTTCAAGACTAGACAGTCCATTAAAATACAAAGAAATGGGGAAAATGTATAGGGAGAATTTGAGTGGGACAGAATAGACTAAAGAGAGAAGAACAGTAGATTTGAGAGGGCTCCTGCAGGGGATGGTGGATAGAGGAAGGAGGAGGGGAGGGGGATGGAGTAAGAGGCACATTGTTATGTAAAGCAGGCGTGCGGCTGGGTTGTCCCTCCATTGTGTGGCGTGAGGACTCTTTCTCCGGCCAATTTGAACACGCTCCAGCGCCCAGCCAGCTCAGCACTGGCAGCCCAGGCCCCATAATATATTTAGGCACGACAAAAGCTGGAGAATGCCACCCTGTCCCTCTTGGCCGGCCCCCTCATTTCTCTACAACGCATTCCCCGGGAGCTCCCCTTCCGGTTATCTCCAGCTCCGGTCAACGTGTCACTAATGGAGCACGACAGACGTCAGTCCATAATTAATCACAAATACACGGCAGGAGCTCAAACATTACTTAACGACATGGAAAACATTCTAATAACCTTGTCGTGCTGCCAAGGCGCAATATAAACCCGTGGGCAGAGGGAAAAAAACAAAATCATTGATTTACAGTTTTTCCCCCTTCAATCTCTTTCCAACTCACTCCCTCTCCTGTTGTTAGAGCAGCCAGCAGGCTAACCAGGCAGGCGGGCAGGGTGTGGTTAGATAGAGTAGGACCATGCTGGAGTGAGTGGAGACAACATGCTAAAACAGTGTGCCCTCATCACCACCGGCTGCCAGGAGGCGACAGAACGAGACGTCTGGAGAGATCCAGTTGACAGCTGAGCAGAGGCCTAGAAAACGCAAGACTACACTGGCGTGAACCCAGATGACTCTTACCTACGCACAAAATATTACATCACCAGCTTCACCAACATTCCTCACATTTACCTTAGCTAGTCCAGAACAAGTAAAAGGGGTAAAGGTAATGCATAAGCAACGTCATCATCAGCAGGACCTATGTCAACACATGACAATTACATGACAATAAGCATGTGCTATGTACCTGCGACAGTGCATTGCATCTTGCTGCTCTTGTATCGAAATGACAATGCAACAAAGCTAAGATGCCTTTGGCTATAGCCCCATCTAGTGTTTTTTAACCCACCTACACTCCCCCACATTTTGGGGACTAACTGATATATTTTGTTTATATTCAAATGTTTATTTATTATTCAAATGTTTTATAATGAACAAAAGTACAAACGCAACATGCAACAATTTCTAAGATTTTACTGAGTTACAGTTAATTTAATGAAATCAGTCACATTAAATAAATTCATTAGGCCCTAATCTATGGATTTAACATGACTGGGAATACAGATGTGCATCTGTTGGATACAGATGCCTTAAAAAAAGGTAGGGGCTTGGATAAAAAAAAGTCAGTATCTGGTGTGACCAACATTTGCCTCATGCAGCGCGATACATCTCCTTCGCATAGAGTTCATCAGGATGTTGATTGTGGCCTGTGGAATGTTGTCTCACTCCTCTTCAATGGCTGTGCGAAGGTGCTGGATATTGGCAGGAACTGGAACACGTTGTTGTACACGTCGATCCAGAGCATCTCAAACATGCTCAATGGGTGACATTGCAGGCCATGGAAGAACTGGGAAATATTTTCAGCTTCCAGGAATTGTGTACAGATCCTTGCGACATGGGGCCGTACATTATCTTGCTAAAATATGAGGTAATGGCGGCGGATGAATGGCACGACAATGGGCCTCAGGGTCTCGTCACGGTATCTCTATGCATTCAAATTGCCATAGAACGCAATTGTGTTCGTTGTCTGTAGCTTAAACCTGCCCTTCAGCTTCATTAAATAGTACCTGCAAAACGCCAGTCTCAACGTCAACAGTGAAGAGGCGACTCCGGGATGCTGGCCTTCTAAGGCAGAGTTGCAAAGAAAAAGCCATATCTCAGACTGGCCAATAAAAAGAAAAGATTAATATGGGCAAAAGAACACAGACACTGGACAGAGGAACTCTGCCTAGAAGGCCAGCATCCCGGAGTCGCCTCTGTTGACGTTGAGACTGGTGTTTGGCGGGTACTATTCAATGAAGCTGCCAGTTGAGTACTTGTGAGGCGTCTGTTTCTCAAACTAGACACTCTAATGTACTTGTCCTCTTGATTAGTTGTGCACTGGGGCCTCCCACTCCTCTTTCTATCCTGGTTAGAGACAGTCTGCACTGTATTGTGAAGGGAGTAGTACACAGCATTGTATGAGATATTCCGTTTCTTGCCATTTTCTCGCATGGTATAGCCTTCATTTCTCAGAACAAGAATAGACTGACGAGTTTCAGAAGAAAGTTATTTGTTTCTGGCCAATTTGAGCCTGTAATTGAACCCACAAATGCTGATGGTCCAGATACTCAACTAGTCTAAAGGCCAGTTTTATTGCTTCTTTAATCAGAACAAACATTTGCAGCTGTGCTAACATAATTGCAAAAGGGTTTTCTAATGATCAATTAGTCTTAAAATGATAAACTTGGGTTAGCTAACACAACGTGCCATTGGAACACAGGAGTGATGGTTGCTGATAATGGGCCTCTGTACGCCTATGTAGATATTCCATAAAAAAAATTAAAAAAAAATCAGCCGCTTCCAGCTACAATAGTCATTTATAACATTAACAATGTCTACCGGTACACTGTAATTCTGATCAATTTGATGTTATTTTAAATCGACCCAAAATTTGATATTCTTTCAAAAACAAGGACATTTCTAAGTGACTCCAAACTTTTGAACGGTGCAGCAGGTAGCCTAGTGGTTAGAGCGTTGGGCCAGTAACCAAAAGGTACACTGTAATTCTGATCAATTTGATGTTATTTTAAATCGACCCAAAATTTGCTATTCTTTCAAAAACAAGGACATTTCTAAATCCCCGAGCTGACAAGGTGAAAATCTGTCATTCTGCCCAACCTACTGTTCCCCGGTAGGCCGTCATTGTAAACAAGTATTTGATCTTAACTGACTTGCCTAGTTATATAAAGTTTACATGAAGAAAAAAAATATTCATATGACTGGCGATCAGGAGCGCCTTTCCTTTGTATATGAAATCAGGACCATCCCTCTTGACGTGTTATTTGGTCCCACTTATCAGTAAAAACTTGAGACCTCGCTACTTTTTTTGCAATCAAACCTTTTTTACTTTTTATGAGTGAAACTACAGCCACAGAATGCAAGAGACCCAAGCTGTCTCCCAGAGCGGTCCCATTCTCTTGTGTTTGATAATGGCTCCCTCTTCTGGCCTTAGTTACAAGAATCTACATCAAGTTGTTTCCACATATGCAGTACAGGGAACATAGAATAGCACATGAAAACAGGAGAGGCAATGTTTCGACCCCTGTGGATCTTCGTCAGGCTTCCTCTTGGCCATACCTGTCTCACATGGACTCCTCATACTGAATAGATGTATTATTAAAACTAACAGTGTCTGGCAAAAATGTCCATGTGTTACCTGGTCCTCGCTGGTGAAGCCCTTGTGCATGACTTGGTAGAGATGGACCAGGAAGTCACTGTTGGGCAGCACGTCCTGGTTCTTAGTCATCATCTCACAGATGAGTTTATAGGCCTGCAGCTTCCCCGTCTTGAACTCTGCTGGCAGCATGGTGGCCTGTGGGGGAGAGGGGGGAGGGTGAAAGGAGGAGAGAGGGATAGCCACATGCATGTCTTTGATAGTTAGGTGATGTGTGTAGATGGAGTGGACTTCTGAGCAGCTGACTCACCTTGAAGAGCCAGGAGGCCAGCATTCTGAGAGGAGGGATGAAGACAGGGCGGGGAGGAGATGACTGGTTATCCACACTGATGCCCAGGTTGTCCCGGATCTGCAATTAGTGCATTACTGCATTAGCCCGATTTAAAATCTACAGAATACATTGCCTTGCGAAAGTATTCACCCCCTTGGTGTTTTTCCTATTTTGTTGCGTTACAATCTGACATTTAAATGGGTTTGGATTTGGATTTCATGGAATGGACATACACAAAATAGTCCAAATTGGTGAAGTGAAATTAAAAAAATAACTTGTTTCAAAGAATTAAAAAAAAAATCAAAACGGAAAAGTGGTGCGTGCATATGTATTCACCCCCTTTGCTATGAAGCCCCTAAATAAGATCTGGTGCAACCAATTACCTTCAGAATTCACATAATTAGTTAAATAATGTTCACCTGTGTGCAATCTAAGTGTCACATGATCTGTCACATGATCTCAGTATATATATATATATATATTCAACAGTTCTGAAAGGCCTCAGAGTCTGAAACACCACCAAGCAAGCGGCACTATGAAGACCAAGGCGCTCTCCAAACAGGTCAGGGACAATGTTGTGGAGAAGTACAGATCAGGGTTGTGTTATAAAAAAATGTCAGAAACTTTGAACATCCCACGGAGCACCATTCATCGATTATTAAAAAATGGAAAGAAAATGGCACCACAACAAACCTGCCAAGAGAGGGCCGCCCACCAAAACTCACAGACCAGGCAAGGAGGGCATTAATCAGACAGGTAACAAAGAGACCAAAGATAACCCTGAAGGAGCTGCAAAGCTCCACAGCGGAGATTGGAGTATCTGTCCATAGAACCACTTTAAGCCGTGCACTTCACAGAGCTGGGCTTTATGAAAGAGTGGAAAAAAGCCATCGCTTAAAGAAAAAAATAAGCAAACACATTTGGTGTTCGCCATAAGGCATGTGGGAGACTCCCCAAACATATGGAAGAAGATACTCTGGTCAGATGAGACTAAAATTGATATCTTTGACCATCAAGGAAAACGTTATGTCTGGCGCAAACCAAACACCTCTCATCACCCCGAGAACATCATCCCCACAGTGAAGCATGGGACAGAAGTTCACCTTCCAACAAGACAATTACCCTAAGCATACTGCTAAAGCAACACTTGAGTGGTTTAAGGGGAAACATTTAAATGTCTTGGAATGGCCTAGTCAAAGCCCAGACCTCAATCCAATTGAGAATCAGTGGTATGACTTAAAGATCGCTGTATACCAGCGGAACCCATCCAACTTGAAGGAGCTGGAGCAGTTTTGCCTTGAAGAATGGGCAAAAATCCCAGTGACTAGATGTGCCAAGCTTATGGAGACATACCCAAGAGACTTGCAGCTGTAGCTGCTGCTGCTGCAAAAGGTGGCTCTACAAAGTATTGACTTTGGGGGGGTGAGTAGTTACGCGCTCAAG
This sequence comes from Salvelinus fontinalis, assembly GCF_029448725.1. NCBI lineage: Eukaryota > Metazoa > Chordata > Actinopteri > Salmoniformes > Salmonidae > Salvelinus > Salvelinus fontinalis. The sequence continues at coordinate 22,364,988 of NC_074679.1, read as the reverse complement.
TTTTCCGTTTTTTTGTCTTATTTCTTGTTTTTTTCCCCAAAAATATTTTGCATCTTCAAAGTGGTAGGCATGTTGTGTAAATCAAATAATACAACCCCCCCAAAATCCATTTTAATTCCAGGTTGTAAGGCAACAAAATAGGAAAAATGCCAAGGGGGTGAATACTTTCGCAAGCCACTGTAGATGACTGAATAGATGACATGTCATCTGGGCCGATGAGAGTGTTTGGAGGCTGGGCTTACCTTAGCCAATTTGTGCCACAGGTCGTAGAGGTAACTGAACACCTTGGCGTGGATCCTGGGGCAGCGGATGCTGTTGACATCCCCCAGGATACCCAGAATCCTCCTCCAGAGCACAAAGGCTGAGTCAGCGTGCCAGCCTGTCAGGCTCCCGCCTGCAATGATGCTGACATCATCAGTCAGACACTCACTGCTGTCTACAAGGCCAGAGAGGGCGAGAGAAAGATAGGAGCGAGAGAGAAAGACAGAGTGAGAAAACTCTGATTTACTACTGTATAAACTAGATTGTAAAACACAACTCTAGGCCTGTCCACACCCGGACAATGAGGTGATTCAACACAGAGATCGATTTTGCCCAGTTACCAGTCACAAACAGCTGAACAGATGATGGGTGGAATGGGGGTGTGTGGGTTGGGTATAGGATAAACAGTGCAACACAGAGGGTGATGGGCAGGGCAGGCTAAGAGGGTGTGTAGGGGAGATTGTAGGGACAGTAGCAGTACCCAGGTCCTGAGGCATGTGTAACATAGACTGATGCATGGTGTCCTCCAGGAGCTGGGGGCAGTCCCGGCACTCAGGGTGCACGAGCAAAGCTGGCGAGGCGGGGGGGTGCTGGTGCTGAGACAGTGGTGCGGAGTGGGGAGAGAGGGCACACTCGGGACCTAAAACAAGACAAGGGGACAACGAGGAGACAGCGGAGCTTGAGGGAGCACAGGGACAGGAGGACAGAGGCTGTGAATTTACATTGAATCAATTTAGGAGTACAGACAACACAGACAAGGTGGGGTGGGGTCCTGACCCTATCGATCTGGGGTGGGGATGGAGTGGGGTCAGAGGTTACACAAAGGGACAGGGGTTACACTAAGGGTCAGGGGTTACAGCTGAGGTATTCTTACATTCCTTTCATTGGACAAGAATTGCCATAGCAGTGTTCTCCAAATACTAAAATGTACTGCAAGGGAGCATTCACCCAAGGAACCACAACATTTTGAGATACTTACCTAAGATTTAATAGCAATGAGACTATCACCTAGCTTTGCCCAATGAATATGTAACAGTGGTAACCATTCCATCTTTATGTACTCATGAGCCGTCGTCCTAATACCTAACACAGCTAAAAAACAAAGCTGCCAGCTGCCTGCTGAATAAAGACCCCTGAGCAGGTGGTAAAACTGGAACACGTCCAAGGCTAGATAGAGCTGCATAGAAAGTGAGCGTTTTCTCTTTCTTCGGGGTGGTAGAGAGCTTCAGAGGCCAGGGTGAGGGAGGACGGGAAGGAAGAAAGGAAGGAAGGAAGAAGATACAGTACTGTAGAGCAGATCACCTTCCCCCAGACAGAGGCTGGCTATGAAGACTATTCTAATCCACTGAAAGGTCAGGCTGCTCTGAGATAAATCCCATCACCACCCACAGGCAGACACACACCTCAGGTGAACGTGACAACTTATACAACCTCACAGAATACCAATCTACTGGACCTGAGTTTACAGTGTTCATTCAATATAAACCAATCCCCTCCAAGCCTCATTAACCTCCATCAATCCCCCCAGAAACCTTACCCAGACCTGAAGCCACCCCTGCACCCCCCTGTCCAGTCCAATCCAGTACCTGCAAGGGCCTCATTGTGGCTGAGCAGCAGGTTCCTCTGGCTCTCTGTGTCTGCTTTGACCCCTATCTGGGCTGAATGGAAGTCTGCCTCCTCCTCAAAGGCCTGCCAAGCCAGCAGGCTGCTGTCAGCGTCGTTCAGGTAGCCGTTGGACGTCTCGCTGCTCACACTCTCACCTGACGAGCGAAGGAGAGAGAGGTCAATGTTATACTTTGAGACAAAGTGTGAGACGGGTGAAAGACAGCTGTAAATTCTCACTTTTCTCCCGGAGCTGGAGCCTTGTGTATGTGTTGTGTCCCTCTACAGGGTAGTCCAGCTCAGCTGGACTGCTGCTCCGCCGGATCAAAATCTGGGAGCACAGAGGGAGAAGTCATCAGTGGGTGTTTCAGAAATGCCTCTATCAGACTGCAACAGATGCCCTGCAGAAATACTAATTCAAAGCGAGAGGGTCATTGATTTTGCATCAGGTGTGTGACTCACCAAGGGTGGGTCGCCGTCTCTCCTTCCTTCTGACGTCCTGCCATCGGAGCCACAGGAGTTGTTGGGGGAGTACGCTCTCTTATGGCCTGGAAGTCACAGTGTCTGTTAATCATACTAGACAAACACACATAGCAGATAGCCAGTCTACTCTGGTCATAAATATTGTTCTAGTCTCATCCCTACATCTCTAGATGCAGGATCAGAAATATGAGTTATAGCCTGTAGGCTTCAACGCACATAAATCACTGTGTGGATGGATACATCGTTGGCATGAGTCTAAATAGCTCCTCTAGGGCAGCTAAAAGGCCCTATGTTAGAACAAGCCCTCACGCTGTGTGTGTTTGCCACCCATTGTTGTATCCCTACCTGGGAAGGTGTCAGACAGTTGCTGTGTGATGTCGGAGGTGCTGCTGCTGCGTGGTAGAGGGCTGTCACCAGCCTCCAGGTCTCCGTCTCCCCCACACTCGGACAGCTGGCCCTCCTCCACGTCTGAGCACCACGACCAGGGGGCGGCGGGGGTGGGTGGGTGGGGGGGGTTACAGAGCGTTAGAGCAATGCATCAGGCAAGACTCATCTCATACACACTACACCTGATCATTTACTACCACACAGCATTCTGGCAACTTAAAATTATTACATTGCTTTAGCCACATAGTGAGATGGGAAAGGAACATACAGTTGTAAACATTAAAACATACATTAGAACAGACTAGTATAGAATCTTCTTTAGACAGTCATCCTTTTAACTTTCTATCCACTTCCAACCAAATGTTAGTAAGTAGCTGTGAAAAACAATGAGGGTTTCTACTCCACTGACAGGGCTATTGGAGACAGCATATAAATAGTGAAAGACAGACAGGGTGAAGGTGGTGTGGACACCACACAGACAGGGTGAAGGTGGTGTGGACACCACACAGACAGGGTGAAGGTGGTGTGGACACCACACAGACAGGGTGAAGGTGGTGTGGACACCACACAGACAGGGTGAAGGTGGTGTGGACACCACACAGACAGGGTGAAGGTGGTGTGGACACCACACAGACAGGGTGAAGGTGGTGTGGACACCACACAGACAGGGTGAAGGTGGGAGGACACCACACAGACAGGGTGAAGGTGGGAGGACACCACACAGACAGGGTGAAGGTGGGAGGACACCACACAGACAGGGTGAAGGTGGGAGGACACCACGCAGACAGGGTGAAGGTGGGAGGACACCACGCAGACAGGGTGAAGGTGGTGTGGATACCACACAGACAGGGTGACGGTGGTGTGGACACCACACAGACAGGGTGAAGGTGGGAGGACACCACACAGACAGGGTGAAGGTGGTGTGGATACCACACAGACAGGGTGAAGGTGGTGTGGACACCACACAGACAGGGTGAAGGTGGGAGGACACCACACAGACAGGGTGAAGGTGGTGTGGACACCACACAGACAGGGTGAAGGTGGTGTGGACACCACACAGACAGGGTGAAGGTGGTGTGGACACCACACAGACAGGGTGAAGGTGGGAGGACACCACACAGACAGGGTGAAGGTGGTGTGGACACCACACAGACAGGGTGAAGGTGGGAGGACACCACACAGACAGGGTGAAGGTGGGAGGACACCACACAGACAGGGTGAAGGTGGGAGGACACCACACAGACAGGGTGAAGGTGGGAGGACACCACACAGACAGGGTGAAGGTGGGAGGACACCACGCAGACAGGGTGAAAGTGGTGTGGATACCACACAGACAGGGTGAAGGTGGTGTGGACACCACACAGACAGGGTGAAGGTGGGAGGACACCACACAGACAGGGTGAAGGTGGTGTGGATACCACACAGACAGGGTGAAGGTGGGAGGACACCACACAGACAGGGTGAAGGTGGTGTGGATACCACACAGACAGGGTGAAGGTGGGAGGACACCACACAGACAGGGTGAAGGTGGTGTGGACACCACACAGACAGGGTGAAGGTGGTGTGGATACCACACAGACAGGGTGAAGGTGGTGTGGATACCACACAGACAGGGTGAAGGTGGTGTGGATACCACACAGACAGGGTGAAGGTGGGAGGACACCACACAGACAGGGTGAAGGTAGGAGGACACCACACAGACAGGGTGAAGGTGGGAGGACACCACACAGACAGGGTGAAGGTGGGAGGACACCACACAGACAGGGTGAAGGTGGTGTGGACACCACGCAGACAGGGTGAAGGTGGTGTGGACACCACGCAGACAGGGTGAAGGTGGGAGGACACCACACAGACAGGGTGAAGGTGGGAGGACACCACACAGACAGGGTGAAGGTGGGAGGACACCACACAGACAGGGTGAAGGTGGGAGGACACCACACAGACAGGGTGAAGGTGGGAGGACACCACACAGACAGGGTGAAGGTGGGAGGACACCACACAGACAGGGTGAAGGTGGGAGGACACCACACAGACAGGGTGAAGGTGGGAGGACACCACACAGACAGGGTGAAGGTGGGAGGACACCACACAGACAGGGTGAAGGTGGGAGGACACCACACAGACAGGGTGAAGGTGGGAGGACACCACACAGACAGGGTGAAGGTGGGAGGACACCACACAGACAGAGTGAAGGTGGAAGGACACCACACAGACAGGGTGAAGGTGGGAGGACACCACACAGACAGGGTGAAGGTGGGAGGACACCACACAGACAGGGTGAAGGTGGGAGGACACCACACAGACAGGGTGAAGGTGGGAGGACACCACACAGACAGGGTGAAGGTGGTGTGGACACCACACAGACAGGGTGAAGGTGGAAGGACACCACACAGACAGGGTGAAGGTGGTGTGGATACCACACAGACAGGTTGAAGGTGGGAGGACACCACACAGACAGGGTGAAGGTGGGAGGACACCACACAGACAGGGTGAAGGTGGTGTGGATACCACACAGACAGGGTGAAGGTGGGAGGATACCACACAGACAGGGTGAAGGTGGGAGGACACCACACAGACAGGGTGAAGGTGGTGTGGATACCACACAGACAGGGTGAAGGTGGTGTGGATACCACACAGACAGGGTGAAGGTGGTGTGGATACCACACAGACAGGGTGAAGGTGGGAGGATACCACACAGACAGGGTGAAGGTGGGAGGACACCACACAGACAGGGTGAAGGTGGTGTGGATACCACACAGACAGGGTGAAGGTGGGAGGACACCACACAGACAGGGTGAAGGTGGGAGGACACCACACAGACAGGGTGAAGGTAGGAGGACACCACACAGACAGCTCTCAGAACACTTTACCTGAAAGCCTGTGAGAGCAAGAGTTACCAGAAGAGGAGGAAAGACCAGGCAAGAAAGAGCTCACAGTGTGAAGCAGCATAGGAACGCTTTTAGTAGCGGGCAAAGCTTCATAAAGGTGGACACAACTGCTGATAGACTGGCTTCGCTTAGCTTCCATCACAGAGAAAGAGAGAAAAAGAGAGAGAAAAAGAGAGAAAGAAAGAGAGAGAATGCAGGAGGGAAAAGAAGAGAGAAGACGAAAAAGAGAGAAGTCAATAAGACCATTCAATGCAGAACATATAAAAGAAGAAATAACTTAGTGAAGGTAAATATTACTAAAGAAGAAAAAAATCCACTAAGGGCTGAATCCTAATTTGAGATCTGTGGGGGTAACTTGAATTGTCAATAATGCAATGTACTTGAAAATGCAAGAAAGTTTTTGTGTATATCACAACTTCAGGCCTGTGAAGAAGAGTGAAACAACAGTGAAAGAAAAGGCACAGTGAAGCTACTGAGACAGGAAATGAAGAACTAATAACAGACTTCAGTGTAAATAGAACCTAAATAGAATATGTTATAGCCTAAATCTGAGGCTCGTTCTCATGTTAATTTGATACTTGAGGGCTCTTCACCGAAACAAATACACAGCGCTTTAAGAGATTTGTTGTTGCATAAAAATACATTTTTTTTATTTACATGTCATTACATTTGAATGACACACCAGGGCACATGACAGAAGAGGAGCAATAGAAATGGCTTGAGCACATCACAGTAAAGGCAACTTATTTCCCTCCACACGTTCTAATGTTATCTCCTTGAATACACTAACAAAAAGAAAAGCAACTGCAGCTAGTTAGTGCTGGGAGACTAGAGCATTTAAAGTAGATAGGAACACAATGAATGTACAGTACAACAAATATGACAGTATTGTACATTATTTCCAGAACAAGAAGAGGTACCGATTTTGAATGGGTAATAGTCCGTCAATAGGGCAATATGACCCTATTAATTAGTTCCCAGTACTTTCAATATCCTGTCGAAGGAAATGCTCATCAGAAAAACATTGCCAAGTACGTATTTGCATAAATGAGTATACACAAGTTTTCACCGTTTTCAAAGATAAGACATTGGGGTATTGTGTGTGGACAGCACTTCAGGCATCATTTAAAGGAGAGAGGAGCATTGCAAGATAAGGAGGACTCCATTCTCTGCCCATACCACACTTTAATTACTCTTTCATTTGGAGATAGCATAGTTTCTGCTACAGACCGCTACTGTTATCCGTTTATGCATATTAATGAGCATTAATTACGCTCTTAATGAAATTATCAAAAACGGCCAAGGGATTGATGTGTGGGCTCCCTCTCAAGGAGAAGAGGGTGGAGGGGGAGGGATATTGGGACGTTTGAAGATCAATTTCGGAGAAATCCAATTAGGTGAGAGAAAGGGAAGAATTTGATGCGGTTGGCAATTCATGTCAGTCTCTGTCTGCACGCAGATATACGCACATGTGTATTCTCACACACACACACACACACACACACACACACACACACACACACACACACACACACACACACACACACACACACACACACACACACACACACACACACACACACACACACACACACACAAAGCTTCTAAGAGTCCTTCAGGCTCAACTACATCTGGTCCAGGCTCAACAAGCTCTTCAGCAAGCAGAGATACTATCAGTCATTAAGGAGAGAGAGATAAACAGAGAGACAGACACAGAGATAGGCAGACACAGAGAGAGACAGACACAGAGAGAGACAGACACAGAGAGAGACAGACACAGAGAGAGACAGACACAGAGAGAGACAGACACAGAGAGAGACAGACACAGAGAGAGACAGACACAGAGAGAGACAGACACAGAGAGAGACAGACACAGAGAGAGACAGACACAAAGAGAGACACAAAGAGAGACACAAAGAGAGACACAAAGAGAGACACAAAGAGAGACACAAAGAGAGACACAAAGAGAGACAAAGAGACACAAAGAGACACAAAGAGACACAAAGAGACACAAAGAGACACAGACAGACAGACAGACAGACAGACAGACAGACAGACAGACAGAGACACACACACACACACACACAGAGAGATAGACACACAGAGAGAGACAGAGAGAGAGAGAGAGACACACACATACACACACACAGAGATATAGACACACAGAGAGAGGCAGAGACAGAGAGAGACACACAGAGAGAGACAAACAGAGAGACAGAGAGAGAGAGAGAGAGAGACACACAGAGAGACAGAGAGGGAGAAAGAGAGAGAGAGAGAGAGAGAAAGAGAGAAAGAGAGAGAGAGAGAGAGAAAGAGAGAAAGAGAGAGAGAGAAAGAGAGAGAGAGAAAGAGAGAGAGAAAGAGAGAGAGAGAGAAAGAGAGAGAGAGAAAGCGAGAGAGAGAGAGAGAGAGAGAGAGAGAGAGAGAAAGAGAAAGAGAAAGAGAAAGAGCGAGAGCGAGAGCGAGACTCTCCCATAGAGCCTCAGGACAGCACTCAGAAAATCTGGCCCAACCAAATCATCACAAAACAAAAATATATCACCTATTGGAAAGACACCACAAAAAATCTAAGTAAACTTCAATGCTATTTGGCTCTAAACAGGCAGTACTTGGTGGCAGACTATCTGACCACTGTGACTGATAGAAAACTGAGGAAAACATTGACTTGGTACAGACTCAGTGAGCACAGTCTGGCTATAGAGACTGGTCGTCACAGACAAACCTGGCTGCCCAGAGAGGACAGGCTGTGCTCACTCTGCTCCAGGGGAGAGGTAGAGACAGAGCTGCATTTCCTATTACACTGTGACAAATACTCAGACCTAAGAGAATATTTCTTTCCCAAAATTATAATTCAATACAAAGAATTTGAAACTATAAAATAAAAAAAAAATCTAATATTTATTGGGTGAAAAGCCAACATGTGCAGTTTTGGCAGCCAAATATGTGTCCTCCTGCCACAACCTGTGGGACAGCCAGTGAAAAGTGCAATGTAATGTCGATAATATTTCCCGTTTTGTTTTGTCTTTCATACTTAGGAGTGTCTACAACCGGGGTGCCCAACCACGAGAGTTCCAACCAGGTGAGAAGGTCTTGGTGCTGATCCCTACAATGGAGAGTAAATTCCTGGCTACGTGGCATGGGACCTACAACATCGTTGAGCGGGTATGCGATGTCAACTATAAGGTCCGCCAACCAGGCGGAGAAAACCCCTCCAGCTTCACCATGTGAATATACTGAAGAAATGGCACGCACGTGAGGCGCTGTGCGTAACGTGGACCCGGCCACAGCAGGGCCCGCCCTCGATCGAAGTTGCAATGGGGGAAGACCTCAGCCTGACCCAACGACAAGAGCTCAGAGAGTTGGTCCAGCGGAATACGTCCGTGTTCTCAGAGGTGCCGGGGTGCATGGATCTCGTGGAACATCATATCCACACCCGTCCAGGAGAAAGTGCGTAAACGGCCATACTGGATACCAGAAGCCCGGAGGGTGGCGGTCCAGTGGGAAGTGGCGACAATGCTAGAAATGCGGGTACTGGAGGAGTCACACAGTGAGTGTTCAAGCCCCCTAGTACTGGTTTCGAAACCGGAATGAATCGTCCGCTTCTGTAATGACTTCCGGGGCCTGAACGAGGTCAGTAAATTTGATGCCTACACCATGCCCCGGGTGGACGAACTGACCGACCGCTTGGGGATGGCGAGATACGTCAGCACCTTGGACCTGACGAAGGGGTACTGGCAGGTGCCACTGGCAGAGGCCTCCCGGGAGAAGACTGCCTTCTCCACCCCGGGGGGGCTATACCACTACCGGGTTCTGCCTTTCGGGCTCCACGGGGCACCAGCAACCTTTTAGGACCGCGTCCTGCGCCGCACAGTGAGTACGCCGCTGCTTATCTGGATGACATCATTATCCCAGTATCCCAGGTCTACCCCGGGGGATGGTAATAGAGGGGAGGTACGTGAGGCGACGTTGGCTCCCTCTGCTGGGAATACGGGAGCTGGGCACCCCGACAGCTCTCAGTGGAGGAGTGCCAACCAGCCTTGGAGGTCAAATAAAAGGAGCACGGTGGCACACCTCGAGAGAGAACGACACCAAGCCACAGTAGAGAAGAAGGACCGAGCCAAACCTAAGTGATTTTCTTTATGTTTATTTTCTGTCTTAGTAAAGTTGTTTTGTGGACTAAAACCTCCCTGTCTCTGTGTCAATCTCTGCACGCTCAACCCAACACCCCACGGTTTACCACAAGAGACACAGAGGGAGAGAGTGAGGAAACAAGGGAGGAGCTTCACTCTTTAATCCTCCTCCATTAGGAGTTAGATTGTTAAGTGAAAGCTCTTACGCAACACCACTCTGCTCTGGATAGCCTGAAAGCTAAACATTTAATAAGACTGAGACATCTCCATCAGATCAGTGGATGTTGTTCAATGTATCCGGACTGAACAATGAGGAAAAAACACGTCACAGGGGAGTGTGCAGGGGAGCCGTATGGGGGGGGAAGTTAGGACGATTCTAAGGGCCTCTGACTGACAGGGACACTAAACAATTATTAGAACATTATTTTTTTCAATATTATATTATTAACCTATCATCATTAATAGAATAATTTATTTACAATGTACTAATAAAACTAATGGTAGTTGCTAGCAGTGAATTGTGAGTGAGGAGTGCCGGTGGATCATCATGTCTCAGCTTCCTAAAGAAAAACCTGGCTTCCAAAAACGAAAAGAAAGAAAGGAAACACAGGAAAACAGAAAACAAAGGGCGACAGTCACCCAATGTTTCACAAAGGAAGGTGGGTGTAGTCCGTGAGTGTTGGAAATTAACCTGTTATCTCCATAGTGAAATAGGCTACTTTTGCTCCCCTAACATTAGTTACTTCATATCTTCACAGAACATTCTGTGTTTACATGTAGCTCCTCTTTTAATCAATGCAGGCAAACTTTTAGCAAGCTATTAAAAATAAATCAGTTATCCCTGCCTGGTACCTGGTACCAGGCCCAACAGATGAAGCTTCAGGCTCAGCAGCCCTGTCTACTCATCCCCATAGCCCTGAACCAGCCCTGTCTACTCATCCCCATAGCCCTGAACCAGCCCTGTCTCCTCATCCCCATAGCCCTGAACCAGCCCTGTCTCCTCATCCCCATAGCCCTGAACCAGCCCTGTCTCCTCATCCCCATAGCCCTAAACCAGCCCTGTCTCCTCATCCCCATAGCCCTGAACCAGCCCTGTCTCCTCATCCCCATAGCCCTGAACCAGCCCTGTCTCCTCATCCCCATAGCCCTGAACCAGCCCTGTCTCCTCATCCCCATAGCCCTGAACCTGCCCTGTCTCCTCATCCCCATAGCCCTGAACCAGCCCTGTCTCCTCATCCCCATAGCCCTGAACCAGCCCTGTCTCCTCATCCCCATAGCCCTGAACCAGCCCTGTCTCCTCATCCCCATAGCCCTGAACCAGCCCCGTCTCCTCATCCCCATAGCCCTGAACCAGCCCCGTCTCCTCATCCCCATAGCCCTGAACCAGCCCTGTCTCCTCATCCCCATAGCCCTGAACCAGCCCTGTCTCCTCATCCCCATAGCCCTGAACCAGCCCTGTCTCCTCATCCCCATAGCCCTGAACCAGCCCTGTCTCCTCATCCCCATAGCCCTGAACCAGCCCTGTCTCCTCATCCCCATAGCCCTGAACCAGCCCTGTCTCCTCATCCCCATACCCCTGAACCAGCCCTACTCCCAACTGAAGGAGGTGAGCAGCATTGTGTTGAATGACATGTCAGTTGGCATAATTGCAGGTACTGCAATGCATTGAGGACAGGAATGTGATTCTCCAGTCAGGAAAAATCTCACTTGACACAGAGGCAACCAATATCAGAGCCTTAAAGGAAGAGATGCAGACTCTTAGAGTTGAATGGAAATCTCTCCTGTCTGTGGAAACACTGACTGCTACGCAAATGGATGTTGCACCTCAATTTAGCAAGAAACACAGCCGCCAGAGGAAAAGGAAGAGATTCCATGATGAGACCTCTCAAGAGGAGACAGCTCAGGACAGTGCAGCAACGGTGTTTCAGAACAGTGTTTTTTACTGCTATGGACAACATCATAAGTGACTTGGACACTAGGTTCCACAACACTGGAAACATTGTAGAATCATTTTCTGCTGTTCTGAAAGTTGGGCAGATTAGTGAGGAAAGTCCCTTCTGTGTGCCAACCACTGATCATGAAGTATTCCAGAGATCTTTCACCTGAGTTTCAACATGAAGTAAGACACCTGAACACTGTATATGCTGCCACCTTCCCCCCTAACTTGTCCCCTCTTGGTCTCCTGAATGCAATTTGTAAGATGCAGCTGCAAAGCATTTTTGGAGAAGTGTGCATTGCTTTACATATATTTTGCACACTGCCTGTGACTGTTGCTGGTGGCGAGAGAGCTTTCAGTAAGCTAAAACTCATTTGAAAAAACTATTTGAGGTCCACTATGTCCCAGGACAGGCTTTGCAGTCTTGCCATGCTGTCCATTGAAAGTCAGTTAGCTAGAAAGCTGAACTTCAAAGACTTGATCAGTGACTGCTAGCAAGAAGGCTCGGCGCTGGGCCCTTGGTAAGTAAGGCTGAGCAAGGGCCAGTGGTAACTGTTAAATGGCTATGGATATTGGATCACTAGACACATGATGCCCACAGGGTGAGAACAAGACTGAGAACAAGATATATCTCAAAGTAATGGCTGGATTGCCATAAAATTTGTTGTGCACAATCAAGACCCCAAGTGGAAGAAACCTATTGATTTGGTGACCTCGTGACCTTTCCTCTAGCGGCACCATCAGGCCTTTTCATTTCCATTTTCCATTTCCACTTTTCCAGCTGCATATTTTCTAGGTAGTATGTATACTTAGTTCAACAATCTGCTGCTGATTTGATTATTTGGTTTGTTATATCATTCTATAGATGATGTTAGTTTATTTTAATTGAAGAGGTATATTTAAGGTATTATATTTATAGGTATTATATTTATATTTACTTTATTTATATTTACATATATTATATATGTATATTTAAGTTATATTTATTTTAAGTTATTCATTAATGTTAAGAGAATTTTAACATTCAAATAAATGACATGTAGACTGTAAAATACGTCCTTTAGCACATTTCTTATAGAGGGTATCAGTCTTGCATCAAATAGTGAATTTCACTGTATGCAGAATGTTGCATGCATGTCTGCACAGTGTTGTATTTTCACAGCTGTCACGCCCTGGCCTTAGTATTCTTTGTTTTCTTTATTATTTTAGTTAGGTCAGGGTGTGACATGGGGAATGTTTGTGTTTTGTTGGTTTTGGGTGATTCTATGGTAAAGGGGGTGTTGGGTGTAGTATATGGGTTTGTGTTGAGTACATGTGTCTAGCGTTGTCTATGTTAAACGTTTGTAGCCTGTGTGTGCACATCGTTTATTTAGCTTCACGATCGTTTATTGTTTTGGTTAGTTCTTAAGTGTGTTTGTTTCATTTTGCCTTCTTCATCAATAAAAGGAGATGGCTTATTTTCCTAATGCTGCGTTTTGGTCCGTCAATCCTCCACACGATCGTGACAGAACTACTCACCACTACAGGACCAAGCGGCATGTAAAGCGGCAACAGGACCCACCTACACAGGATTCGTGGACATGGGAGGAGATACTGGATGGTAAGGGGCCGTGGGCACAACCGGGAGAATATCGCCTTCCTCGTGAAGAGCTGGAGGCAGCTAAAGCCGAGAGGAGGCGATATGAGGAGGCAGCACGGAGACAAGGCTGGAAGCCCGTGAGTTCAACCCAAAAATTTCTTGGGGGGGGGGCCTTAAAGGGAGTGTGGCGAAGTCAGGTAGGAAACCTGCGCCTACTCCCTGTACTTACCGTGGAGAGCGAGAGTACGGGCAGACACCGTGTTACGCAGTAGAGCGCACGGTGTCTCCTGTACGCGTGCATAGCCCGGTTCGGTACATTCCAGCTCCACGTATCGGCCGGGCTAGACTGAGCGTTGAGCCATATGTCATGAAGCCGGCCCAACGCATCTGGTCACCAGTGCGTCTCCTCGGGCCGGCGTACATGGCACCAGCCTTACGCATGGTGTTCCCGGTTCGCCTACATAGGCCGGTGCGGGTTTTTCCACCTCCCCGCACTGGTCAGGCGACGGGGAGCATACAACCAGGTAGGGTTGGCCAGGCTCGGCGCTCAAGGGAGCCAGTACGCCTGCACGGTCCGGTATTTCCGGCGCCACCTCCCCGCCCCAACCCAGTACCACCAGTGCCTCCTCCACACACTAGCCATATGGTGCGTGTCTCCAGCCCTTTACCACCAGTGCCTAAACCACGCACCAAGCCTCCTGTGTGTCCCCAGAGTCCTGTGCGTCCTGTTGCTGCTCCCCGCACTAGCCCTGAGATGCGTGTCCCCAGCCCGGTACCACCAGTCCCGGCACCATGCACCAGGCCTACAGTGCGCCTCAGCCGGCAGGAGTCTGCCGTCTGCACAGCGATGCCTGAACTGCCAGTCTGCCAAGCGCCATCTGAGCCATCCGTCTCCCCAGCGCCATCTGAGCCATCCGTCTGCAATGAGCCTGCAAAGCCGCCCGTCTGCCATGAGCCTGCAAAGCCGCCCGTCTGCCATGAGCCTACTGAGCCGCCCGCCAGACAGGAGCCGCTAGAGCCGCCCGCCAGACAGGAGCCGCTAGAGCCGTCCGTCAGACAGGATCTGCCAGAGCCGCCAACCAGACAGGATCTGCCAGAGCCGCCAACCAGACAGGATCTGCCAGAGCCGCCAACCAGACAGGATCTGCCAGAGCCGCCAACCAGACAGGATCTGCCAGATCCGTCAGCTAGCCATGAGCAGCCAGATCCGTCAGCTAGCCATGAGCAGCCAGATCCGTCAGCTAGCCATGAGCAGCCAGATCCGTCAGCCAGCCATGAGCAGCCAGATCCGTCAGCCAGCCATGAGCAGCCAGATCTGTCAGCCAGCCATGTGCCGTTCCTCAGTCCGGAGCTGCCCCTTATCCTGGTGCTGCCCCTTATCCTGGTGCTGTCCCTTAGTTCGGAGCTGCCCCTGACCCTGGTACTGCCCCTTACCCTGGTACTGCCCCTTAGTCCGGAGCTGCCCCTTAGTCCGGAGCTGCCCCTTAGTCCGGAGCTGCCCCTTAGTCCGGAGCTGCCCCTTAGTCCGGAGCTGCCCCTTAATGTAGTGGGGTTAATGGGGAGGGGAGTCATTTGGAGGAAGCTAAGGAGGCGGTTAGGGACTGTGGTGACGTGGGGAACACGACCAGTGCCGGAGCCGCCACCGTGGAAGGAAGCCCACCCAGACCCTCCCCTAGACTGTGTAATGGTGCGCCCGGAGTTCGCACCTTAAGGGGGGGGGGTTATGTCACGCCCTGGCCTTAGTATTCTTTGTTTTCTTTATTATTTTAGTTAGGTCAGGGTGTGACATGGGGAATGTTTGTGTTTTGTTGGTTTTGGGTGATTCTATGGTAAAGGGGGTGTTGGGTGTAGTATATGGGTTTGTGTTGAGTACATGTGTCTAGCGTTGTCTATGTTAAACGTTTGTAGCCTGTGTGTGCACATCGTTTATTTAGCTTCACGATCGTTTATTGTTTTGGTTAGTTCTTAAGTGTGTTTGTTTCGTTTTGCCTTCTTCATCAATAAAAGGAGAAGGCTTATTTTCCTAATGCTGCGTTTTGGTCCGTCAATCCTCCACACGATCGTGACAACAGCTCACTGTCAGTAAATATTGTACAGTAAATAATGGACTACAAGAGAGTTGCAAGCCTGCAATGCGACGGTTACTTAAAGCTTTGAACGGGTTGATTGGGTTCTGGAGGTGTGTGGTTACAGCAATTGCGCAGGGTTGGTGTGGTGGTGGGGCCCAATGTGAGATCTTTTCATGGGGCCCAACATCCCTGGTGGCGCTCCTGTGTGTGTGTGTGTGTGTGTGTGTGTGTGTGTGTGTGTGTGTGTGTGTGTGTGCCACAGAACTGACACAGAAACATGTTGACATTGGCCAATGACATTTGACAGGAACAATGGAGATTATCTGCTGTTCTTTTGTGCTTAGTGTTGAGCCTTTCACCAGCACCTGGCCTAACACACACATGACCTTCTTTTATATAGACTCACT
Organism: Salvelinus fontinalis; assembly: GCF_029448725.1. Taxonomy (NCBI): domain Eukaryota; kingdom Metazoa; phylum Chordata; class Actinopteri; order Salmoniformes; family Salmonidae; genus Salvelinus; species Salvelinus fontinalis. The sequence continues at coordinate 22,349,246 of NC_074679.1, read as the reverse complement.
GTGGAGTCCACAGAGAGTCTGGTCTACAGCTGGTAGGGTGGCAAATCTATCAAACACCAGAGTGTCATAGAGGGATTCAACAGATCTGTATTTGGGCCACATTTGGCACTGGCAAAATGTCATTTCATTATAGTAGCGTGTGTGTTCACCTGTGGCTTTCTGTCGGACATTGTTGCGGGCCTTCTCCACGCCAGGGGCCCCTGAGGTGGTAGCGCTGCGGAACCTCATGGGCTCCTGGACCCCCTGCTGGTCTCCCTGGTTCCTCCAGCTCAGAGAGAATGACCTGGCCACCGCTGCTGCCTTCTGGGAGTCCTGGACCACTCCTGAGAGACAGACAGAGAGAGAGAGACAGACACACAAATAATATCAATAGAAAATAAAAAAGAGAAACTGAATCTTGAGTTCTACCATTGCTGCTATCTGAACTGAGGCTTATACTTCATTACCCACCACTATCCCTCCTTCACTCTCCGTCCCTCCCTCTCTCTCCGTCCCTCTCTCTCTCTCTCTCTCTCTCTCTCTCTCTCTCTCTCTCTCTCTCTCTCTCTCTCTCTCTCTCTCTCTCTCTCTCTCTCTCTCTCTCTCTCTCTCTCTCTCTCTCTCTCTCTCTCTCTCTCTCTCTCTCTCTCTCTCTCTCTCTCTCTCTCTCTCTCTCTCTCTCTCTCTCTCTCTCTCTCTCACCCTCCCTCCCACCCTCCCTCTCACCCTCCCTCTCTCCCTCCCTCTCTCCCTCCCTCCCTCCCCTCCCTCTCACCCTCCCTCTCACCCTCCCTCTCACCCTCCCTCTCACCCTCCCTCTCACCCTCCCTCTCACCCTCCCTCTCACCCTCCCTCTCACCCTCCCTCTCACCCTCGCTTTCTCCCTCGCACCCTGCCTCCTTACCCCGTCCCCTCTGTTTCTTCTCCTTCTGTTCACTGAGTTTGTCCAGGGGCAGATTGCTCATGTCCAGGCCATAGACGGAGCGGGCCAGGACAGCGGTCAGAGAATCCATGATGCTGGCCCACTCTGTCACCAGCTCCTCCCAGCCTGTTAGAGACGACAGCACAGACAGCAGCTCGTCCCACAGCTCCCGAGAGATGAAGACACACAGGTTGGCCCGTACCCACGCCACGATGATCGTCTGGGGGAGGATGTACAGGGGCACACAAAACATATCTCATTAAACATCAGGGCCAGACAGCTGGTTCTCATTGGCTTGGAATTGGTTCTCATTGGCTTGAAATAAAAACACTAACAAGCCATTATAGCTGCAACATTAAAGTTACCCATAGGGGGCAGATTTGTCCTGTTTAAAACATTTAAAATGTATTTTTTTCTCTGTAATACTACTGCTCATTAGCAATTTTATGAATTTGGCTTTAGCTAAACCAGATAGGGAACCTATCTCCCAACCTCATAACTTACTACCCAGAATCTATTTCAGGCTATCAAGTTAGAGTAGCTAGCTTGTCTAACTATCTTTTACATGACTGCTGGCAAGGTTGGTAGACTTTAGAAAAGCAAGCAATAACTACATGTACTGAATAAGACATTCCTTTCAATCTTTTACCCAGATTTTAGTAAAGCTGCAGAGAAGCATATTTTGTTTCTTTAAAGGGGAATGCTTAAATATGCAGAAAAACTGACTTATTTTAATGTTGGTTTTTTTAGTTATTTTTTTTTTTTACATAGAATTAAACAATGATTAAGGCTCTACATTGCAGGAAAAGGCAGTTTCACGTGTTTTGAAAAATGCAAAATTATCCAACAGTCCCCCTCTGGACCCCCCCCCCCCCCCCCCCCCCCTCCCCCCCCTCCAGCAATCTTCACGTACCTTGTGCCGTCTCAGACTTATGGGGTGCATGACTCCCCTGAACATTACCACATTATATTATCATCATGGGCAACAACCATTTCCTGTAGCTTAGTAAGGCTTCCTCTAACAGAGGTATCAGAACAACTAACAGCAAGAGAGGATATAGGAGCCATAGGATGATCCCCAGACAGACTTACCCTGAAGAGGATGGCAGCCAGGCTCTCAGCGAAGGGGTCTTTTCTTTGGTTCTCCTGAGGCCTCTTCATCACCGCCTCAGTGATCCTCAGCAGCACCTGTAGCATCTGCTGCCTACACACACACACACACACACCCACACCCCAGGACACACACACACACACACACACACACACACACACACACACACACACACACCGGGACACACCCACGCACCGGGACACACCCACGCCCCGGGACACACCCACGCCCCGGGACACACCCACGCCCCGGGACACACCCACACACACACCCCAGGACACACCCACACCCCAGGACACACCCACACCCCGGGACACACCCACGCCCCGGGACACACCCACACCCACACCCCAGGACACACCCACACCCCAGGACACACCCACACCCCAGGACACACCCACACACACACACACACACCCACACACACACACACACACCCACACACACACACACACACCCACACACACACACACACACCCACACACACACACACACCAGGACACACACACACACACACACACACCAGGACACACACACACACACACCAGGACACACACACACACACCAGGACACACACACACACACCAGGACACACACACACACACCAGGACACACACACACACACCAGGACACACACACACACACCAGGACACACACACACACACCAGGACACACACACACACACCAGGACACACACACACACACCAGGACACACACACACACACCAGGACACACACACACACACCAGGACACACACACACACACCAGGACACACACACACACCAGGACACACACACACACCAGGACACACACACACACACCAGGACACACACACACCAGGACACACACACACCAGGACACACACACACCAGGACACACACACACCAGGACACACACACACCAGGACACACATACCCACACCCCAGGACACACCAGGACACACACACCAGGACACACCAGGACACACACACCAGGACACACACACACACACACACACACACCAGAGGGCATTAGTCCATCATCGTCCATCACTGTGTCTCAGTAGATGAGTATACAACAGTTTCTGTCCAGGTCTGTCTGTTTATACAGTCCTTCAGGTACAAGCAACAGCTTGGTTTAGAATGATTGCATTAAACTAGTGGGTGTACACAATACACAGTCTATAGCCTTTGCACTGTGGCACTGTTTAGTTTATATCAGTATGTGTATGAGGTGCTGACTGCCATACCATGTCTGTGTGTTCATGGCGTGCTCCATGATCATGTGGCGGTAGATGCTCAGCACCCCCTTGCACACCTCCACCTGGTTGTCCAGTAGTTTGGGCACGTCCTGGCACGGCTCCAGTAGAAACACGTTGGCAGAGTTGGTCAGGAACACCTGGGGAAAGAGCAACGACATAAACTATGGTCAGGGTTGACGAGATACAAACACATTGCTGGCCACAGAGGTCAAACAGAGGTTACAAAAGACAGAGGACACACTCTCTCAAAACACACACACACACACATACCTGCAGGGTGGGCTGGATGCCAGCCTTGATGTCTCTGTTCTGTTCCTCAGTGAGACAGCCCCGGCTGATGGCACTGCTGAAAGAGTATGTTCTGCCCCAACTGGACGAACGCTTGTGACCATGACTTTGACTTTTCAACACCTGCCGGAGGACACGACCATCCAGTCAGCACGTGAGTATGAAAGTGATTGTGTTTCTCAATGACAATTTCTGATTTAATTGTAGTGCGTGTGTGTCCACTGACTTGTTGTGCTGTTTGTGTGTGTGTGTTTGTTTGTCATTGACATTACCGGTGTGTGTGTGTTGTCAGTCTCAGTGATGAGCAGCTGCTCAGGGTTCTCCTCCACCTCAGCCTGTCTGCTCTTCTCTGGCTCTGTCATGAAGCCTGGCTTCTCCTGCAGGATCCACTTCCTGTACACCTTGATCACCTTCCGGGTCGCTGACGTCTCACAGGAGGGCAACAGGAAGGCCTGGAGCAGGACAGTTATTAAACAGTATTATACATGAGAAAATAATGGCCAGATGTATTGGATAATGAATACATTTATCTTCAGGATTATGAGAGCAATAAGGTGTTTGTTAAATGGCATGAAGCAGATGTGGTTGCTAAGGACAAACGTTCCAAATCTTTATTTAATTTGCTCCAACTAAGATGATAGAGTTGATGTAGTGATAGTGTCTTTCCACTAGAGAGCAGTACAATACAACTAATAACATAACATGGTCTCCTATTCAGCATCATGTTTAAAAGCTAGCAGAGTATGAGAGGAAATCAGCTTCACAACTAAAACTACCCGTGCATTAGAAAAGCATAGTTTATACTCTCATTGAATCCCATGGAATCTCTTCGGCATCATCTCTCTGCGGGCTGTACCTGGTGGAAGACCTCGTTGACGAAGTTGATGTTGTCCCGTGTGGAGAGTAGGATGGCGTGCACCATGTCGTAGACGCTGCGGTGCTCCTCGTCGATGCTGCACAGGCTGGAGTCGCTGGGGCGCCGGTCAGACAGCGTGCTACTGTTAGAGTGGCTCTTCTCTGGCTCTGTGGGGCCGTTGGGCTCCCCCTCACTACCACCACGGTCTTTATCCCTCTCCTTCTCCTGACTGCTACTGCCTGCAGTGACAGTCTGAACACACAGCACGGCCAGGGTATGGACAGAGTACCAGTGAGAGGTAGAGAAGGTTTAGGGCTGGATTCCAGTATAAATTATAAAGACTAACACAAACACAAAAGTAACTGTTGTTAAGTAAAAAATTATTCCAAACCTCTCCTTCGAATTGACCATTCAATCTTTTCTGCATGGTGTTTAACTGAACCTGGGTGACAGTACAGCGTATGACAGTGGACCTACCTGGATGAGTTTGGGGATGACCTCGTTCGTCCCGTTCTTGGCGCTGGGGGTGGCGGTGCTGATGTACTTCTTGTCCAGGAAGAAGGTGACCAGCCAGGTGATAAAGGCCACACGGGGAGCTAGGTACTGGTCCCTCGTACAGAACGTGCTCTCGTTGTTACGGGTCACTGGGACATACAGAGGCTTTGGTCTGTGGTGGGGGAGGTCTGGGGAAGAGGAGAGAGAGAGAAACACAGAGACAGACAGAGACAGAGATCGAGAGAAAGAGAGACAGAGAGAGAGAGAGAGGAGACAGAGACAGAGACAAAAAGACAGAGAGAGACACAGAAAGACAGAGAGCGAGCGAGTGAGCAAGTGAGAGAGAGAAAGAGAGGGGTCAGAAAGGGAGGGGGAGATAAAGGGAGAGAGACAGAAAGTGGGTGGATAATTTCACAAGATTCAAAAGCACTGCTCTCTATGGTTTCACTGTCACTTAAGACTGGTCATCACATGAACATTTTTAATTCAGCCCTGAAAGTCATTGACCTGAATGTACCATGATAATTACAGTGAACCACAGCCTCATGGACCAGGTTATTGTGTCAAAAGATTTTAATTACTATAATTCATCATGACACCCCTTTTAAACATGACTTCAATACCTTTGAATTAACTGCCAATTAGCCCAAAAAATGGATGTAATTCACCCTTAGACAAGAGAGTACATCATTACAACAGGGGAGATGGAGAAAAGCTTCAGGTTCATGACAAGACATCTAAATTGCCTAACTCAGGAATATCTGTGTATTTACTGTAGTAATTAGCTTGTGGGTCAAGTTTTGGATTTGGTAAAGGCCTGTTGCTGCAATTACACAACAGAACTGGTTCAACAGAGGAAGATGATATTACACCCCCTCCAAAGCGGTTTCTAAGGAGGGTAACTAATATCCTATTTGCGACACGCAAAAAAACATAGCAATATGTCAGAAAGAGAGTAAAGTTACACATGAAGTATCTCAACAGAAGTGCAAATGTTCCCATATTCACATGGCAGTATAATAGACTGCTCATGGTAAAGGGAAAACCCACACTCACCCAGACACTCACCCGCCCACCCAGACACTCACTCACCCAGACACTCACCCGCCCACCCAGACACTGACTCACCCAGACTCACCCAGACACTCACCCGCCCACCCAGACACTCACTCACCCAGACACTCACCCGCCCACCCAGACACTCACTCACCCAGACACTCACCCGCCCACCCAGACACTGACTCACCCAGACACTCCCTCGCCCACCCAGACACTCACTCAACCGGACCCTCACCCGCCCACCCAGACACTGACTCACCCAGACACTGACTCACCCAGACACTGACTCACCCAGACACTGACTCACCCACCCAGACTCACCTAAAAGTGGCTTGTAGAGGTTGGTGAGCTTGGTGAAGGAGGGGAAGAGGTGAGGAAGGTAGTACTTCTTGAACAGACTGAAGAGAAACCTGAAGCCGGTGTCCTGGTTGTCTTTGTTCCTCCACTCTAAACTAGACGCCTTTCAGACACAAAGAGACACACCGAGTCACTACTCAGCCAGACAAGAGACCCAGACAAGCTCTGTACTGGATCCCTTACTTTGTTTTACAGTAAAGACCTAATTTAATTGGATCGTGCATTTTGAAAGTATTCAACCAGGGCCACATTCGGATTCAGCCAGTGTCGTCTAGATAGGACTGTTTTGTAGCTGGAGCCTTACCTGGACAACCATGAACTTAAGCAGGGTTTGGAGGATGTAGCAGGTCTGGTCGTCTGCCAGCTTCTCCCCTGGCACAGCTGGCACCAGTGGGGTGATCTCCTCAGGCACCACCTTGGCTGTTGTGGGAAAGAGAGAGCGCGAGAGGGAAAGAGAGAGCAAGAGGGAAAGAGAGAGCAAGAGGGAAAGAGAGAGCAAGAGGGAAAGAGAGTGAGAGACACACACTGATGAACACAAAACAGTTCTAAACTTTCTGAGGAGTGAGGACAACCTTCATCTCACACCAGCAGCCTACTTCATGAAACATTCAGTGTAATTCCCCAGGACCCAGACAATTACAGTCAACAGTACCAGCTCAATTTGCACAACTTCCAGTTGGTACTGAAATAGGACTTAAAAAGAAGCTGGGACACATTCAGATGTAGAGGCAGGGGACCAGAAGATGGAGGAGGGGAGGGCACGCTGAGTGACGTTGAGAGGTCTCACCATCGGGTGGGTTGGAGAAAGGGTTGTAGATGATGGTATCCAGGGTGCAGGGTCCTCTGGTGGAGGGCACGGCAGGGAAGCCTGGCACCAGGCAGGCAAAGATGAGGAACTGCTCCTCTGCACAGTTATTCTGCAGGGCCTGCAGCCACAGCAGGAACAGACGAATTCCCTCACATCTGATCTGCAGGCAGGAGGACATTGGACAGGTTACTATACACAGAACAGGATCAGACTGCTCCGTATCCTTCACAGTCATGTAGGAGAAAAATGTAAGGGTTTGTGTGAGAAAACTCACAACAATTCTTACCTTGAATGAGTTTCCAGTGTGCAAAAGCTTTTTCAGAATAGAACCTGAAATGGAAAGCGAGCGAGCATGAACAACAGAACAATCCTGACACCACAGAACAGATATATCTTCCACCTGATGTGTCCGAGAGATGCTAGACATTGCTCTGCACATTGAACATCCACATCGATGGGGCTGTAGTGGAGCGGGTCGAGAGATTAGAGTTCCTCTGTGTCCACGTCACTAAGGCTCTATCATGGTCCACACACACACCAACACAGTTGTGAAGAATGCACGACAACACCTCTCCCCCCCCAGGACTCTGAAAAGATTTGTCATGGGCCCTCAGATCATCAAAAAGTTCTACAGCTGCAGCATTGAAAGCATCTTGACTGGCTACATAGCCTCTTGGTATGGCAACTGCTTGGCACCCAACCGCAAGGCGTTACAGAGGGTGGTGAGTACGGCCCAGTGCGTCACTGCCATGCAGGACCTCTATACCAGCGCAGGGCTCTACGCTGATCTTTTTGTTTTACAAGGAGCACGTGTGCGCCTAAGTTGCACACAAAGAAATTTAGGAGCTCAATGAAAAATATTTGAGGGAACTAGCTATTTTCTTTGTAGCAATGGTGCACGTTCATGAATCTGCGCTCAGTGTACTCTCCACGGTACTCAGGGGCTGCTGTACAGTGAAATTGCAGCAATCATCATCTCGTTGATATTTTTCTTGGCGCACTGGTGTTCCTAATCAAAATGCGAGTTTGCACAGCAAAATATTTAGGCGCATATGCGAGTAAAATGGTCGTACTGTAGAGCCCCGAGGCTGTGTCAGAAGAAGGCCCCGAAAAATTGTCAAAGATTCCAGCCACCCAAGCTATAGACTTCTCTCTGCTACAGCATGACAAGCGGTACCGATGCACCAAGTCTGAAACCAACAGGACCCTGAACAGCTTCTACCGCTAATCAAATGGCTACCTGGACTACCTGCATTGACTCTTTCTTGCACTAACTTTCTTACACTGACTATGCACACACACTGGACTCTACCCAAACACTCACACACACACACACACACACACACACACACACACACACACACACACACACACACACACACACACACACACACACACACACACTGGACTCTACCCAAACACACACACACTGGACTCTACCCAAACACACACATATACTTACACCCAAACACACACACACTGGACTCTACCCAAACACACACACACACACACACACACACACACACACACACACACTGGACTCTACCCAAACACACACACACTGGACTCTACCCAAACACTCACATATACTTACACCCAAACACACACATGCACACACACACTGGACTCTACCCAAACACTCACATATACTTACACCCAAACACACGCGCACACACACACTGGACTCTACCCAAACACTCACATATACTTACACCCACACACACACACACACACCCACCTCTACCCAAACACTCACATATACTTACACCCACACACACACACACACACACACTGGACTCTACCCAAACACTCACATATACGTACACCCAAACACACGCGCACACACACACACACCCACCTCTACCCAAACACTCACATATACTTACACCCACACACACACACACACACACACACACACACACACACACACACACACACACACACACACACACACACACACACACACACACACACACACACACACACACACACACAGAGTCTTATCTATCCTGTTGCCTAGTCACTTCACCCCTTCTATATGTACATAACTACCTCAATTGCATAGTACCCTACACAACGACTCAGTACTGGTACTTCCTGTATATAGCCATGTTATTACCTAGTACCCTGCACAACAACTCAATACTGATACTTCCTGTATATTATTTTGACTCGTTATTGTTATTCGTTATTCACTGTGTATGTATTCCTCGTGTCACTATTTCTATTATTTATTGATTTTAATCTTTAACTCTGCATTGTTGGAAAAGGACCTGGAAGTAAGCATTTCACTGTTGGTCTACACCTGTTGTTTACAAAGCATGTGACAAATACAATTAGATTTGAGCTACAGTTAACACAGAGAGAAGAAAGTCTGTCTGTTCCATCAATACATATTGACCTTGGATGTGGTGATAAACCAGTCAGGGAGGGAAGGCTGCTCATTCCCCTGATGAAAATCAACATCAATTGCCTGGTGTGCATTTATGAAGCCAATCAGGTCTGTGGTAATCAAATGAGACAATACTCTGATTGCTAAATGCCTGGTTCGCCACTCATCAGGTTAAATCAATGACGCTCCCTGTGTTGGCTAAATGAAGAAAGAAAAAATTGCTCCAAGAGAATGGAAATGAGAGGGAAGGAGAGAGAGAGAGAGGAAGATGGATCGAGATCAATTTTTCACCAGGTAATGGTCTGTGTAACTGCTTGTTTCGCTCGTGGAGGGATCACTGAAACACACCACTGGGGCCTGTCTTACTGGATCTGACTGTAGGAGTTCCTCAGCTCCCGGTCCTCCTCTCTAATTATAAGCATTGTCATCTACCCACTTTGGGCAGTAGGGTCAATAGTAAGCAGTTGTCTAGGTGAGATGTGACTTCTTAAAGCTGGAATCCATAATGGTGAAACTGCCAGGACCATTTGGAATATTTAAATCAAATCTAATTTTATTTTTCACATGCTTTGCAAACAGATGTAGACTAACAGTGAAATGCTTACATACGGGTCCTTCCCAGCAATGCTGAGAGAAAGAAAAGAGAAAAAAATGAAAAGTAAAACACATTAATAAAAGTAATAATAAATACACAATGAGTAATGATAACTTAGCTACATACATGGGGTACAAGTACTGAGTCTATGTGCAGGGGTATGAGGTAGGAAAAAGTGAAGAGACAACAGGATAAAATGCAGATAATCCAGGTAGCTATTTGGTCAACTATTTAACTAATTATTTAGCAGTCTTATGGCTTTGGGGTAGCAGCTGTTCAGGGTCCTGTTGGTTTCAGACCTGGTGCATCGGTACCACTTGCCATGCGGCAGCAGAGAGAACAGTCTATGACTTGGGTGGCTTTAACATTTATTTTTCCTCAACAAAACAATGAATACAGTTTTTTTCCTCAGACATCACTGCACGCGCAATAGAACAGCAGAATGTCTTTTTTTTTTACCACACTGCTCACCTTCATTTAGTCAGGAAAACAAAAACACTAACAAATGCGCCTGGGGAAACCAGTGGTGCTGTTTCACCGTTCAAGCATTCTATTCAAACACCTACATAACCCAGGAGACCATCCCAGGGAATAGCATCAGCTGAATTATGATGTGTGCTGCAAGCAGCAGGGAACTTTCCTAAAAGGGTGAGGGAAGGAGAGACAGGTTTTAGCTGGTGATTTGTGGACCGGGGAGCAGGGTGCGTGTTTGGGGACTGCTGAGGGGGGGGGTGAGCTTCCATATTTGGAGTAATAAGCCCCAGGGGTGATTGGCTGTCTCACCGCTTTAGCTGCGAAACGACTGACAAACAGAAGATTATAATTGAGGTTATTGCTGGTTGCGAGGGTCCTCCTGCTCGCGAGGATGAAACTGAACGAAGCATAATTCAATTACCAATTTGCATTTCAAATTAGGATCTCATTTGCATTTTTCATTTACTTCTCCTTCCACTCCTAATTATTTTCTTCTTACACGAACCGTTTAAGCGTGGTTGTGCTGATAATCTGTGCTTCTGTGGTTTATTTTGGTGGTTGTAGCAGCAGGAGGGGAGAGAACAGGCTTTTGACTACTGTACCCAAGCAGAAGAATGCAAACCTTAGCAGTGTAGGCCTATTCAAGCAGGCTAAAGTACTGTAAATACAAACTTAGAAACAGCTGATGAAGTGGTACATACCTATACTGTGGAACTGCCATCGACTGTAGATTTTTTCTGGTAGAAGTTGCAGAATTTTCTGGAAAACATGAGAAATATAGTGTAAGTATTAGCAAAATCTCCAAACAGATTAATCACTTATGGGAAAACAGTCACAGAGACAGAGCAAAGAAACCTGATCACAAAGGGAGAAAGGAAAGTAAACATTTACTCAATAAGCTTTAAACAACTCAATGAGGTGCTACTTCGATCCAAAACTGTGACAATTGTGCTAAGGGACAATGATGTACACACACCAAACGTATGGCCTTGTTGACAAGCTGCTCAGCCATACATCCTAAAAGCAGGCCAGAAGTAGAGCAGCCATGTCAGTCAGTCAGTCAGTAGTCACTACTCGCCTCCTCCTCCTGTGTACGTGTCTCTGGCCTGCTATCGGGATGGCCCTGGTGACAACGCTGGAAATGTCATCACCTTGCCAACCATAGATTAACAACTCAATTAGAGCGTGCTGACCTTTCAGCAGGCTATCATTATTCCTCCACTGAGGGACGGGTTAACTGGGGGATGGATGGATGAGAGGAATGGGGGGAGAGAGGGATAAGAGATGACACCACTGTGGAATGCGCAGTGTGTGGCAGCCAGTCAGATAATGGCCAGTGCATTGTGGGTAATTGATGAACCACTTGGTTCACCACTCATTGCCCCTCATCATTGACCCAATAAGACAAATACCATTTGCAATTCAGAGGTCTAAAGCCCGGTGCTCCTTTGAGAGAGAGATACAGAGAGAGCAACAGATGAGAGAGGAGAGAGGAGAGAAAGAAGAGAGCTGAGAGAAAAGAGAGACCTCTGAAGATTAAGTCCTCAACAGCAGTAGCAACACATGTGAGCTGAATTTGCAGTGAGTCTTGAGAAAGGAAGAGTCCATACTTGCATAGCATGTCTCCACAGCCGGGAGAGAGAGACCAGAGCCAGGATCAGTGGCCAAGAGGAGAGCTGCCACACCACATTATGCTGTGACTTAGTGGCTTCCTCACGTTTGTAGTACTACCCTCTGTATTTCTCTGCTCCTCTTTCTCCCTCTCCTCCTTCACTCTCAGTCTCAATCTCTCTGTATGTCTCCTCCTCTCTCTGTATGTCTCCTCCTCTCTCTGTATGTCTCCTCCTCTCTCTGTATGTCTCCTCCTCTCTCTGTATGTCTCCTCCTCTCTCTGTATGTCTCCTCCTCTGTATGTCTCCTCCTCTCTCTGTAAATCCCTCTCCGTGATAGAAACATAAATCTGACAGACAGCAATCACTCCTGGTGCCTGCCTGTGGGACTGTGTCCCTGTTTCCTGGTTGACTCCTCTCTGATTCCGAGCATGATGACACGTCCCCCTCTCTATTGCACCTATTGATGCAGGTTGGAATTAGACATCTCCAGTTCCCAGCATGGACACACTCCTTGGAGCAGAGACTCCCCGCGGTGGTGGGAATGGCAGCTACAACAATGGGACAATATTGGCTGATATGAAGCTCTATAAGACTGACAAAGGGGCTGAGCGTAGTGGGCCGTCGGAGTTACACTACTCTAATCTGGAGCTGTACTCCAGGCATAAATATGGGGCCTTACGGAAGGACGCCTCCAACTCCAACCACATTTACAGTTGAAGTCAGAAGTTTACATACACTTAGGTTGGAGTCATTAAAATGTGTTTTTCAACCACTCCACAAATTTCTTGTTATCAAACTATAGTTTTGGCAAGTCGGTTAGGACATCTACTTTGTGCATGACATCCGACTTCAACTGTACATGATCCACACTTACACCATGCCCAAATCGGACGTCCTCAAATTGATTTTGTCCCCCCACACAGAACGCGATCACAACACGCAAGTTGAAATATCAAAACAAACTCTGAACCAATTATATTTGGGGACAGGTCGAAAAGCATTAAACATTTATGTCAATTTAGCTAGCTAGATTGCAGTTGCTAGCTAATTTGTCCTATTTAGCTAGCTTTCTGTTGCTAGCTAATTTGTCCTGGGATATAAACGTTGAGTTGTTATTTTATCTGAAATGCACAAGGTCCTCTACTTCGACAATTAATCCACACATAAAACAGTCAACCGAATAATTTCTACTCATCTCTCTTTATATGGCGATTGGCATCTAACTTTCATAATAAGGTGTATTACCACAACCTATTTCAATCACCCATGTGGGTATAACCAATGAGGAGATGGCACGTGGATATCTGCTTCTATTAACCAATGAGGAGATGGGAGAGGCAGGATTTGCACCACGTTCAGCGTCACAAATAGAACTGACTTCTATTTTAGCGCTTGGCAACGTAGACGCTCGTTGGCTCGCGCTAGCAGTGTTGGGTGCAATGATTGAATAACATGTATGTGTACATTTATTTTTGCGACGCGAGCGGTGTGGTCTGCATGTTAGGTTTCCAGCCACAGGGTGAACATGACACTTCTACCAGAGGTGTCCCACAAGGGCTTTCCAGCAGTCACAGACACCCTTAGGAGAACAATGCAGACTATGTTTTTTGTCATTGTGCCACTGATTGAAGCTTAATTTGACACAACAATGAGAAAGTCTGGAGTTTCAACAAGAGAGAGAGAGATTTTTGTAGGGCAGTCAGTCCCTGTTTGTTTTACTAGATAGAGATAAACTGATGATAATATTCAGTGACAACGGAAAGTACTCAGACCCCTTGACTTTACCCACATTTTGTTAGGTTACAGCCTTGTACTAAAATTGATTAAACATGATCTTTTTCCTTCATCAATCTATAAACAATACCCCATAATGACAAAGCAAAAACAGTTTTTTAAATTTATTAAATATAAAAAACAGAAATAATACATTTACATAAGTATTCAGACCATTTACTCTGTACTTTGTTGAAGCACCTTTGGCAGCATGATGCTACAAGCTTGGCACACCTGTATTTGGAGAGTTTCTCCCATTCTTCTCTGCAGATGCTCTCAAGCTCTGTCAAGTTGGATGGGGAGCATTGCTGCACAGCTACTTTCAGGTCTCTAAAGAGATGTTCAATTCAAGTTCAAGTCCGGGCTCTGGCTGGGCCACTCAAGGACATTTAGAGACTTGACCCGAAGCCACACTTGCGTTGTCTTGGCTGTGTGCTTAGGGTCGTTCTCCTGTTGGAAGGTGAACCATCGCCCCAGTCTGAAGTCCTGAGCGCTCTGGAGCAGATTTTCATGAAGGATCTCTCTATCCTTTGCTCCGTTCATCTTGGTCTCGATCCTGACTAGTCTCCCAGTCACTGCCGCTGAAAAACATCCCCACAGCATGATTCTGCCACCACCATGCTTCACCGTAGGGATGGTGCCAGGTTTCCTCCAGATATGATGCTTGGCATTCAGGCCAAAGAGTTCAATCTTGGTTTCATCAGAGCAGAAAATCTTGTTTCTCATGGTCTAAGAGTCTTTAGGTGCCTTTTGGCAAACTCCAAGCGGGCTGTCGTGCGCATTTACTGAGGAGTGGCTTTCGTCTGGCCACTCAACCATAAAGGTCTGATTGGTGGAGTGCTGCAGAGATGTTTGTCCTTCTGAAAGGTTCTCCCATCTCCACAGAGGAACTCTAGAGCTCTATCAGAGTAACTATCGGGTTCTTGGTCACCTTCTCCTCCAATTACTCAGTTTGGCCGGGCGGCCAGCTCTGGAAATAGTCTTGGTGGTTCCAAACTTCTTTCATTTAAGAATGATGAGGGAGGCCACTGTGTCCTTGGGGACCTTCAATGCTGCAGAAATTTGTTGGTACCCTTCCCCAGATCTGTGCCTCGACACAATCCTGTCTCGGAGCTCTACGGACAATTCCGGGGCTTGGTTTTCACTCTGACATGCACTGTCAACTGTGGGACCTTATACATAAACTGGTGTGTGCCTTTCCAACTCATGTCCAATCAATTGAATTTACCACAGGTGGACTCAAATCAAGTTGTAGAAACATTTTAAGGATGATCAATGGAAACAGGAGGCACCTGACCTCAATTCTGAGTCTCATAGCAAAGGGTCTGAATACTTATGCAAATAAGGAATATCTGTTTTAAAAAATAAATAGGAAACATTTCTAAAACCTGTTTTCAAATTGTCATTATGGTGTATTGTGTGTAGATTGCTGAGGAGTACATTTATTTAATCCATTTCAAAATAAAGCTGTAACGTATCAAAATGTGGAAAAAGTCAAGGGTTTGAATATTTTCCCAAGGCACTGCAGCCTACAGCCTATCAAATAGTAGTCTGGATTTAGGCCCACTGGTTAGCCTAAGTAGCCAAACAAAGGATAAAAAAAAAAAAAACATTTTTCTATCTACATTCGGTCTTAACAAGTTTATTAGACGTGCAATCTAGCACATACTGTATTATAGAGACATTCAAGAAATGTGTTAATTCTACTCTCTAACCAGTAGCTGGCAGCAACACAATACACTGCAGCTCCTCCTCAAGCTAATGATTACCAATCTGATCAGATTCACATAGGCCATTCCTCTTCACTCCAAGTTAAAGGGAAACTAAACTGAATTCGCCGACCCTTACATTTCATAGAATATCTTTTAAAAAATCCAGTGACTGTTGCACAACAGATACATTTGGACAAAAATAGCAACCTGCAAAATGCAGAACTAAGCCTTCCTCTATACAGCAATGGATCACAGGAAAACTTAGGCCCAGTCTACACTGCAAACCTACATAGTAAGTAGAGTAGGCATAAATTTACTGGAACGAATTGCAAAAATCACTGAAGCTGGAGTCTTATATCTTACTCTAACTTTAAGCATCAGATGTCAGAGCAGCTTACTGATCACTGTACCTGTACACAGTCCATCTGTGGCACACCCAACTACCCCATCCCCATATTATTAATTACCCTTTTGCACCCCAGTATCTCTACTTGCACATCATCATCTGCACATCTATCACTCCAGTGTTAATGCTAAGTTGTAATTATTTCACCTCTAGGGCCTATTTATTGCTTTACCTCCCTACTCTTCTACATCTGCACACACTGTACATAGATTCTTCTATTGTGTTCTTGACTGTACGTTTGTTTATGTGTAACTCTGTGTTGTTATTTTTGTCGCACTATTTTTCTTCATCTTGGCCAGGTCGCAGTTGTAAATGAGAACTTGTTCTCAACTGGTCTACCTGGTTAAATAAAGGTGAAAGAAATAAAAATGTGTATAACATTTCATCCAAACACCTGTCAATCCTAATCCGAACAGGAGAGGAGGAAAACGCAGAACATATGGACAGTACATGCATGTTCATTATCCTGAAGCATGTTGTCGATAACAAGCTAATAAAAAGCTTTAAGCTCTTCCACCTTTGATGTGCACCAAGGGGGAGATGAGGCCATTAGCACAGAGACAGAGACCGAGTAGAGGTACTGATGGGCAGCCATGATACAGGTTGATATTATTTTATTCATGACCTACTTGGACAATTTACATACCCAGTACTTTAATGGTCTGGCTCTGCACTGAACAATTAAACAGTCATCAATCCCGGCCAATCGTACTGTAAGACTAGCCCAGTAAATAATGAGAGCTGTGCAAGCCAAGCACTGTCCTTGTCCCCTCCTCTCCCTGTATTCTGGACATAGACTGGGGCTTTCCCAGTATGGACAGCAGAGCAGACCTGAGCTCAGAGTGCTGAGTCAGGGGCTGGATGACAGATGGCTGGGTCAGAATCAGGTCGCAGCCAAGGGACTCAAACTGGGGAAGCAGACGCACACAGTCGCTCTAAAAAGGTCCCCTGGTCACAGAACCACAGGTTCACAGCCAGTCCCATAATCCCTAGGACAGCCTAAACCCATTCCAGACTGGATCTCAATGTTGGTTGGTGTGCTGTCCACTGACCTGTCACCTGTGCCCTGGGGAGGGTCAGTGGGTCATGTGACCACAGAGCTCTGGTCTTGTGACAATAATGATGACAGAGGTCTAGAGGAGTTTCTGTAACTTCCACCGACACACACGCTGTAATTAGGGCAGCTCTTCTACAGCGTTTCCCTACTGTAGCTTGCCCACCTACTCACATTTGCTGTAATTCCTACTATTCCTAGGGTTTTACAAAATTAAGGCAGTTACAATTTTAAAAACATTACAATACATTTGCAACAGACTTCACAACACATTAAGTGTGTGTCCTCAGGCCCCTACCTAGATACCACATATCTACAACACAAAATCCTAGTGTACGTGTGGGTATAGTTTGTATGTTATTGTGTGTTTGCGTCTGTGCCTGCTGTATGTTTGTGTTGCTTCACAGTCCCCGCTGTTCCATAAGATGTATTTTTATCTGGGTTTTTAAAAAAATGTAATTTTACTGCTCGAGTTACTTGATGTGGAATAGAGTTCCATGTAGTCATGGTTCTATGAAGTACTGTGGAATAGAGTTCCATGTAGTCATGGTTCTATGAAGTACTGTGCGCCTCCCATAGTCTGTTCTGGACTTGGGGACTGTGAAGAGACCTCTGGTGGTATGTCTTGTGGTGTCTGAGCTGTGTGCCAGTAGTTCAAACAGACATGTCAATACCTCTCATAAATAAAAGTAGTGATGAAGTCGATCTCTCCTCCACTTTCAGCCAGGAGAGATTGACATACATATTATTATTGTTATCTATCTGTGTACATCCAAGGGCCAGACATGCTGCCCTGTTCTGAGCCAATTACAATTTTCCTAAGTCCCTCTTTGTGGGACCTGATCACACGACTGAACAGTAGTCCAGGTGCGACAAAACTAGGGCCTGTAGGACCTGCCTTGTTGATAGTGCTGTTAAGGCAGAGTAGCGCTTTTTTATGGACAGACTTCTCACCATCTTAGCTACGGTTGTATCAATATGTTTTGACCATGACAGTTTACAATCCAGGGTTACGGCAAGCAGTTTAGTCATCTCAGCTTGCTCAACTTCCTCATTATTCAATTCAAGATTTAGGTGAGGTTTAGTGAATTATTTGTCCCAAATACAATGCTTTTAGTTTTTGAAATATTTAGGCCTAACTTATTCCTTGCCACCCATTCTGAGATTAACTGCAGCTCTTTGTTAAATGTTGCAGTCATTTCAGTCGCTGTAGTAGCTAACGTGTATAGTGTCGAGTCATCCGCATACATAGACACACTGGCTTTACTCAAAGCATGTTGTTAGTGGCATGTTGTTAGTAAAGATTGAAAAAGGTAAGGGGCCTAGACAGCTGCACTGGGGAATTCCTGATTTTACCTGGATTATGTTGGAGAGGCTTCAATTAAAGAATACCCTCTGTGTTCTGTTAGAAAGGTAACTCTTTATCCAATATATAGCAGGGGGTGTAAAGCCATAACACATACGTTTTTCCAGCAGCAGAGTATGATCGATAATGTCAAAAGCCGCACTGAAGTCTAACAAAACCCCCCAATCTTTTTATCATCAATTTCTCTCAGCCAATCATCAGTCATTTGTGTCAGTGCTGTGCTTGTTGAATGTCCTTCCCTATAAGCATGCTGAAAGTCTGTTGTCAATTTGTTTACTGTAAAATAGCATTGTATCTGGTCAAACAACATTTTTGCCAAAAGTTTACTACGGGTTGGTAACCGATTGATTGGTCGCCTATTTGAGCCAGTAAAGGTAAAGTAAAGATTTTCTTTATGTAATTTATCTTTGTTTCTTCTTCTTTTTATTCAGTTTAGTCACGATTTCTCAATTTGCAGTAGGTTTGCCAATCGGTTGTGTAGCCAGACTTATTTGCCATACCTTTTGCCTCATCCCTCTCAACCATACAATGTTTTAATTCCTCATCAATCCAAGGGGATTTAACAGTTTTCAGAGTCCTTTTCTTAATGGGTGGATGCTTCTTAGTAACTGGAATAAGCAATTTCATAAATGTGTCAAGTGCAGCATCTGGTTACTCTTCATTACACACCACGGACCAACAAATATTCTTTACATCAACAACATAGGAATTACTACAAAACTTCTTGTATGACCTCTTATACACTATATTAGGCCCAGCCTTTGGAACTTTGGTTTTCCTAGATATGACTACTATATTGTGATCACTACATCTGATGGATTTGGATACTGCTTTAGAGCAAAGATGTGATCAATATATGTTGATGATTTCATTCCTGTGCTGTTTGTAACTACCCCTGTAGGTTGACTGACAGTTTGAGGCTCCCTCGAGTGGGCAGCCTGTTGAAAGCCAGTCAATCTTTTTTTTAAAGAAAGAAAAAAATAAAATATACCTCTGTTGATTTCACAGACAGAATCTTTTCACACGTTATCCAGATACTGACTGTTAGCACTTGATGGTCTATAGCAGCTTCCCACCAGAATGGGCTTTAGGTGAGGCAGATGAACCTGTAGCCATATTACTTCAACAGTATTTAACATGAGATCCTCTCTAAGCTTTACAGGAATGTGGTTCTAAATATAAAAACGGCCAAACCTCCACCTTCGGCATTTGTCTTTTCTGTAGATCTTATAACCATGTATTGCTACCACTGTATCATCAAATGTATTATTTGTGTGCGTTTCAGAGATTTATCTGTTACTAGCAAATTAGAGATTTTATGAAACTTGTTTCATAGTGGGGAGAACAAGTATTTGATACACTGCCGATTTTGCAGGATTTCCTACTTACAAAGCATGTAGAGATCTGTAATTTTTATCATAGGTACACTTCAACTGTGAGAGACGGAATCTAAATCTAAAAAAATCCAGATAATCACATTGTATGATTTTTAAGTAATTAATTTGTTTTAGATTCCGTCTCTCACAGTTGAAGTGTACTTATGATAAAAACTACAGACCTCTACATGCTTTGTAAGTAGGAAAACCTGCAAAATCGGCAGTGTATCAAATACTTGTTCTCCCCACTGTACATATGCTGACGTGGGCTTTTTTTAAAAACATTCTGGGATGCTTGATTGTTTTTATTGCTTTACTGGGAAGCTTAGCAGAAGTAGACATGCTCATGTTATTTATGTTAGTGCAAAGTGAGCTGCATACAGTGGACTTCCTACCAGGTCTCACCGCCTCAGTGCGAGCACTATGACTCTGGTTCATAGGCACATGATTACGGCATACAATAACTGTGGGCATTCAAGTACAGCAGCAAATAATCTGTAATTAATTGAAAAGTGTGTAGCATGAAGACTTATGTCCACAGGTCTAATATTATAAGTTAAGTATTCTAGAATAAATTAAGGCTTCAAGTTCACATTCAAGTCAAGTGCTACACACACACACAAAACCTATAGCAGATACAACTACATTCAGCCGTGGGACAATTTCTTATTGGGCAGATGGTCAGGAACATAATGACAAATAATTTGTAGACCGCAAATTGATAGCAGGAAGTCCAAACAGATATAATATTATAACCCCCACCTAAAGCGTCTACATCCGGTCTGGACACGTTATGTGAACTACTGCAACGACCTCGTCATTAACTGATCAGCCCGCTCGTAGACTAAGATACTGTGTAGTCAGTGTGTACCTACTCTAAAGTATGTAGTGTCGGCTGCAGTGGCCTAGCCAAAGCCTGCTCCCTCTTGGCAGTGAGGGCAAAGTGAGGAGGTCATATGGAGAACAGGTCGAGGCTGGGAGAAAGCAGGCATTATGCTCACTGCCCATCTGGGTGTGAAGGCAGGCGAGTGTTTTATGGGAGGCAGGCAGGGTTTATCAAGTTGAACAAAGGTGGTATTCACAGCATGACTTAGCAAACACGCAGCGTGTCCTCTGCTTTTATGTCTGGCTGTGGAATCTCCTCTGATGGTTGACTTTGAATGTGTGATGCACTGTGAATGTGATGCGTGTGGCTGAGCAGAATCTGTCTGTTTTGCAATAGATAAGTGAGTGAGATAATTAAAGAGAAAACAGGCATTGATTTTACCGCCAATAGGTTGTTCAAAACATGGACTGAATAAGTGATATTTTCAGGGACAGACATTAAGCTGTTACTGAATATTTACTGCACGTGGTGAATTATAAGGCATATGTAAAGGTATGCTATGACATTATGTGGAGTAGAATACAGGTTCTCAGTCTGTAGACCAGAGTAGGATGCGGTGCACCCACACACACACACACAACACACACACACACAACAGCGCAATCTGTTGTGGCGGGTGTCTCAGTGGCACCAGACACAAAGAGAGCAGAGAGGTGGTGGAGTTGGCAGGTGACGGCAGGGGTGGAGTGTGGGATGCTGGGTTTGGGGAGAACAAAAGACTTCCCCTCCAGCCACCCATTACTGCTCTAGCAGGTTCCGCTACACGGGGGATGATCCCCCAGCCACCCATTACTGCTCTAGCAGGTTCCGCTACACGGGGGATGATCCCCCAGCCACCCATTACTGCTCTAGCAGGTTCCGCTACACGGGGGATGATCCCCCAGCCACCCATTACTGCTCTAGCAGGTTCCGCTACACGGGGGATGATCCCCCAGCCACCCATTACTGCTCTAGCAGGTTCCGCTACACGGGGGATGATCCCCCAGCCACCCATTACTGCTCTAGCAGGTTCCGCTACACGGGGGATGATCCCACAGCCACCCATTACTGCTCTAGCAGGTTCCGCTACACGGGGGATGATCCCCCAGCCACCCATTACTGCTCTAGCAGGTTCCGCTACACGGGGGATGATCCCCCAGCCACCCATTACTGCTCTAGCAGGTTCCGCTACACGGGGGATGATCCCCCAGCCATCCTTGGAAACAAATCAAATCGTATTGGTCGTGTACACATATTTTGAAGATGTTACGCAGGTGCAGCGCAATGCTTACACATTTTCAAAAGTTATTGATTTTCGGCTGTAGGTAATAATGCAAGAAACGTTCTGAGCAAATAATGTACGAAATAACAAACCAAAAAAGTCATACTGCAAAGTTGGTTAAGAGCTAGAAACAGGGAGACCATGTCTGTCAGCGCCGTCTTGTCTCAGTCAAAGGGGGTCACATACTGTACCACGATGACAGTACCGCCAGATCAAAACCATGAATCAAATCAAAGTTTATTTGTCACGTGCGCCGAATACAATAGGTGTAGACCTTACAGTGAAATGCTTACTTACAGGCTCTAACCACTAGTGCAAAAAAAGTGTTAGGTGAACAATAGGTAAGTAAAGAAATAAAACACCAGTGAAAAGACAGGCTATATACAGTAGCGAGGCTACATACAAACACCGGTTAGTCAGGCTGATTGAGGTAGTATGTACATATAGATATAGCTAAAGTGACTATGCATATATGATGAACAGAGAGTAGCAGTAGCATAAAAGAGGGGTTGGCGGGTGGTGGGACACAATGCAGATAGCCCGGTTAGCCAATGTGCGGGAGCACTAATTGGTCGGCCCAGTTGAGGTAGTATGTACATGAAGGGTTTGGGTGGGGGGGGGGGGGGGGGGGGCACACAATGCAAATAGTCCGGGTAGCCATTTGATTACCTGTTCAGGAGTCTTATGGCTTGGGGGTACAACTGTTGAGAAGCCTTTTTGTCCTAGACTTGGCACTCTGGTACCGCTTGCTATGCGGTAGTAGAGAGAACATTCTATGACTGGGGTGGCTGGGGTCTTTGACCATTTTTAGGGCCTTCCTCTGACACCGCCTGGTGTAGAGGTCCTGGATGGCAGGCAGCTTAGCCCCAGTGATGTACTGGGCTGTACGCACTACCCTCTGTAGTGCCTTGCGGTCAGAGGCCGAGCAATTGCCGTACCAGGCAGTGATGCAACCAGTCAGGAAGCTCTCGATGTTGCAGCTATAGAACCTTTTGAGGATCTCAGGACCCATGCCAAATCTTTATAGTTTCCTGAGGGGGAATAGGCTTTGTCGTGCACTCTTCACGACAGTCTTGGTGTGTTTGGACCATTCTAGTTTGTTGTTGATGTGGACACCAAGGAACTTGCAGCTCTCAACCTGCTCCAATACAGCCCCGTCGATGAGAATGGGGGCGTGCTCGGTACTCCTTTTCCTGTAGTCCACAATCATCTCCTTAGTCTTGGTTACGTTGAGGGATAGGTTGTGATTCTGGCACCACACGGCCAGGTCTCTGACCTCCTCCCTATAGGCTGCCTCGTCGTTGTCTGTGATCAGGCCTACCACTGTTGTGTCGTCTGCAAACTTAATGATGGTGTTGTAGACGTGCTTGGCCATGCAGTCGTGGGTGAACAGGGAGTACAGGAGGGGACTGAGCACGCACCCCTGTGGAGCTCCAGTGTTGAGGATCAGCAGATGTGGTGAGGGTAGGCAGATGTGTTGCTACCTACCCTCACCACCTGGGGGCGGCCCATCAGGAAGTCCAGGATCCAGTTGCAGAGGGAGGTGTTTAGTCCCAGGATCCTTAGCTTAGTGATGAGCTTTGAGGGTACTATGGTGTTGAAAGCTGAGCTGTAGTCAATGAATGGCATTCTCACATAAGTGTTCCTTTTGTACAGGTGGGAAAGGGCAGTGTGGAGTGCAATAGAGATTGCATCATCTGTGGATCTGTTTGGGCGGTATGAAAATTGGAGTGGGTCTAGGGTTTCTGGGATAATGGTGTTGTGAGCCATTACCAACCTTTCAAAGTACTTCATGGCTACGGACGTGAGTGCTACGGGTCTGTAGTCATTTAGGCAGGTTGCCTTTGTGTTCTTGGGCACAGGGACTATGGTGGTCTGCTTGAAACATGTTGGTATTACAGACTCAATCAGGGACATGTTGAAAATGTCAGTGAAGACACCTGCCAGTTGGTCAGCACATGCCCGGAGCACACGTCCTGGTAATCCGACTGGCCCCGCAGCCTTGTGTATGTTGACCTGTTTAACTTATTTCGGTTGGGGGCAGTATTGAGTAGCTTGGATGAATAAGGTGCCCAGAGGTGCCCAGAGTAAACTGCCTGCTCCTCAGTCTCCATTGCTAATATATGCATATTATTAGTATATTTGGATAGAAAACACTCTGAAGTTTCTAAAATTGTTTGAATGATGTCTGTGAGTATAACAGAACTCATATGGCACGCAAAAACCTGAGAAGAAATCCAACCAGGAAGTGGGAAATCTGAGGTTGGTCGATTTTCATCTCAGCCCCTATTCAAGACTCAGCCCCTTCCACTAGATGTCAACCATCTTTAGAAACTTGTTTGAGGCTTCTACTGTGAAGGGGGGCTGAATGAGAGGGGAATGAGTCAGAGGTCTGCCAGCAGCCACGAGCTGGTCACGCGCATTCACATGAGAGGTAGCTCCCGTTCCATTTGCTTTTCTGAAGACAAAGAAATTCTCCGGTTGGAACATTATTGAAGATTTATGTTAAAAACATCCTAAAGATTGATTCTATACATCGTTTGACATGTTTCTACGGACTGTAATGGAACTTTTTGACATTTCGACTGCAACTAGTGAACGCTCTTCGTGAGTTTTGATTTGTTTACCAAACGCGCTAACAAAAGTAGCTATTTGGACATAAATTATGGACATTATCGAACAAAATCAAACATTTATTGTGAAACTGGGATTCCTGGGAGTGCATTCTGATGAAGATCATCAAAGGTAAGTGTATATTTATAATGTTTTTTCTGACTTCTGTTGACTGCACAATATGGCGGATATATTTTTGGCTTGATGGGCCTCTGAGCGCCGTACTCAGATCATTGCATGTTTTGCTTTTTCCGTAAAGCTTTTTTGAAATCTGACACAGCGGTTGCATTAAGGAGAAGTTTATCTATATTTCCATGTACAACACTTGTATTTTCATCAACATTTATAATGAGTATTTCTGGAAATTGATGTGGCTCTCTGCAAAATCACCGGATGTTTTTAGAACTACTGAACATAACGCGCCAATGTATACTGAGATTTTTTTATATAAATATGAACTTTATCAAACAAAACATACATGTATTGTGTAACATGAAGTTCTATGAGTGTCATCTGATGAAGATCATCAAAGGTTAGTGATTCATTCTATCTCTATTTCTGATTTTTGTCTTTGGCTTGAAAAATGGCTGTGTTTTTCTGTGACTTGGCTCTGACCTAACATAATCGTTTGTGGTGCTTTCGCTGTAAAGCCTATTTGAAATCGGACACTGTGGTGGGATTAACAAAAAGATTACCTTTAAAATGGTATGAAATACTTGTATGTTTGAGGAATTCTAATGAGATATCTGTTGTTTGAATTTTGCGCTCTGCACTTTCACTGGCTGTTGTCATATCGATCCCGTTAACGGAATTTTAGCCCTAAGAAGTTTTAAAGGTCTTACTCACGTCAGCTACGGAGAGCGTGATCACACAGTCGTCCAGAACAGCTGATGCTCTCATGCATGCCTCAGTGTTGCTTGCCTCGAAGCGAACATAAAAGTGATTTAGCTTGTCTGGTAGGCTCGTGTCACTGAGCAGCTCGCAGCTGTGCTTCCCTTTGTAGTCTGTAATAGTTTGCAAGCCCTACCACATAAGACGAGCGTCGGAGCTGGTGTAGTATGATTCAATCTTAGCCCTGTATTGACGCTTTGCCTGTTTGATGGTTCGTCGCAGGGCATAGCAGGATTTCTTCTAAGCTTCCGGGTTAGAGTCCCGCACCTTGAAAATGGCAGCTCTACCCTTTAGCTCAGTGCGAATGTTGCCTGTAATCCATAGCCCACCGGAGACACGTCAACCAGGCCCAGACATGGTTTGATGGAGGGGGAGCCTGTAGCCTAGTTTCTCATTGTTCCTTGGAGAGCCGAGAGAATTGGAGCTAGTAGCTTTCTACTTTTAGTGAGGAACCTGAAGTCTTACAGGAATTCATTCCAGAGACATTCTTTATTCTTAGCCCGTCTGTCAAACAGCATTAAAGTGTGTCACAAGCATGGTGTACTCACTAATGGCTTCGTCCCTGCAGCCATCCAGTCACACACAGCTCTGTGCTGTCTGCTTATTTTATGGTTGATTGATTAGCAGAACTCAAACTAATGATATGGATTTGCCACTGTAAATAGGGCCATTGCAGCACATGATGTCATCATACAAATGTATACAAATTTAAGTATGTGAGTACAAAGACACCGCACAGAATCAACAACAGGCACATTCCCTCCCTTGAGATCAGAAGAAAACAAACCTGTGCACACCTTTGAAGTTTAGTTTATTAGTTCGACCATTTAAAAAAACAAGCACACATAAAACTTGAAAAAGACATACATGCACATTAATAAAATCATTGAGGATAACACACAATAAAGTCTGGGACTTGTTTCCATTGTGGTCCCTCTTGAGACAAGATGGCTAGACAAGATTGAACACAGTATGGCAGTGAAATAATAAAACAAAAACAGAGAAGAAGAACATCTATCTCATCATTCCAGTTACATCATAGGGGTTATTCATATGGGCACAGAGGACATATTTTGACTTTATTTTAAAGCTGCCCAGAGAGGACGTTGTTTTTATGGGCAGAGGCAACTCATTCCATTCTGAGGCTCCAGTATACCAGAAAGTACCTTTCCCAGCATTACTCCTGAACCTGTAAAAGCACACATCAGCATCACCTGATCTGGTGCTGTGATTGTGTGCATCCCTAACACGAGGAAAGTAATCACTTAGATATCTGGGCGCAGGACCATAAATATTCCTGTAAACCAAATTTAGTCTAATCTGGGACACCCTAGCCTCAACAGGTAGCCAGTTTAGTACCTGAAAGCAGCTCTTGCCTATGTGAGTATGTGGACTCACCTTCAATACTACCATGATAAGCTTATTCTGGGCTAGCTGGAGCTTCCCCTTCATCAGTTTAGATAAGTCCCCAAACCAGGAAGTACTAGCATAGTCAAAATGGCATTGAATGAGGGCAGTAGCTAGCACTTTCATGGAGTCCTTATCAAGTAGCTTGGACTTTCTAGCCAAAAACTTAGTCCTGGCATTAACCTTCCCTAGCACCTTATCGGCCATGCTCACACCTCCCAAGCTTCCATCAAGGATACATCCCAAGTAGCTAACAGAGGTTTTTGTAGTCAGCACCCCCCCCCCCCCCCCTAACTCAACTCTGCTTCAGTTTTCCATAAGTGCAGAGATAGCTTATTATCTCCAAGCCATTTGCTAATGTTAGTAAGCTCTGTGCTAAGTCTGCTCTCCAACATAGTTTTACTTTTGTGAGACACCAGAAGTGTAGAGTCATCCGCATAAAGAAAAAGAAAGCAAGAACAACAATCTTTCATATCATTAATATACAATAAAAACAGCAGAGGCCCAAGCACGCTCCCCTGCGGAATGTCACAACTCATTGGTTTTTCCTGAGACAGTGAACCATTAACGTCGACTACTTGCTCCCTTCCTGATAAATAGGACTTTACCCAGCCTAGAGGGATACTGCTTAACCCCAGTGCCTCCAGTTTGAAGATTAGGAGACAGTGGTTAACTGTATCAAAGGCCTTCTGTAGGTCAAGCAGTACCATTCCACACAGATTTCCCTCATCAGTCTCTTTCCTGATGAAGTCAGTCAAGTAAAGCAGACATGAATCAGTGGAGTATGTTTTTCTAAAACCCGACTGAAAATCATACATTAGACCATGTTTGTTAACATATTCATACATTTGCTCATGTACAATTCTCTCCAGGATCTTTGATGTAACACAGAGGATAGATACAGGCCTATAATTCCCAGGGTCAGACTTTATCCCCTTCTTATACAGAGGTATAACTTTAGCTTGTTTCATGTCCCTGGGAAAGGTACCTTGTTCAAGAGAGAGATTAACGATATGCGTAATACAAGGGCCAATTTGCTCAGCAGAATCTCTAAGAAACCTTGCAGGAATATTATCCAGGCCTCTGGCTTTGGAGCATTTAAGCTCTGCCAACATACTGACTGTTTTGGCTGTTGCTACCTTTGCAAAAGAAAAAGAGTTTGGCTGAACCCCTAACTCTACATAATACTTCTTGACTTGGTTGCTTCCATACAAACCAGAACTGGTGGGCAGCTTGCTAACCAGCTTGCTGGCAACAGAAGTAAAAAATAATAATAGTTGAATTAATTTGCAACCTCTACTTTTTCATATACCATCTCCCCGTTGATGTTCAGCCCAAAACTGTTTAGTTTGTTTTTGGTGGTACTACTACAGCCTAGTTGCTTAAATGATTTCCAAAGCTTTTTAGGGTCATTTTTGTTCTCAATTATTTTCTCAGCAAAGAAACCCCTCTTAGCTTCATCCATCCTCCTCTGTGCTTAATTTCTGTGACGTTTATATAGGACAAAATGATGCTGCTCTTGAGAGTTCTTAAACTTTTTAAATGCCTTATTCCTTGCTTGGATAGATTCTAGAATCTCATGATTAAACCAAGGGCTAGATCTCTGCTTTACCCTGACCCGTCTAATGGGAGCCATCATTCACCACATCAAGGAATCTACATTTAAAGGCTTCCCAGGCACTGTCTACCCCAACACTATCTAGCACAGGTGACCAGTCAATTTTACCCACTTCCTCACTAAACTTTAACAGTATTTTTTGAGTCCACTGATTCTAACGGTTTTGTGACATTTAAATAGATCTTTAAAAATCCTCCATGTGCAAAATGTAATAAAATGATCACTGATTCCATAGACTATTACTCCACTCTGCAATAATTTAGATTTATCAGACACCAATATTAAGTCAATCGTACTTTGCACTGTTTCACATATCCTGTTGGGATACCTTCTTTTGAAACCTTCTATGAGCTTATTCCAAGCCTGTACAATCTATCCCCTTACACTGTAAAGTGAATCATTTTTAGGGCTAACACAAAACGACACACATTAGTGCTAAGTGTATGTGTGCTCGAAGGTAGACATGGATATCAAATCCATACAGTATACAGTACATCCATACAGTATATCCATACAGTGCACAGTACATCCATACCCACAGTACATCCATACAGTACAGCCATACAGTACATCCACAGTACATCCATACAGTATACAGTACATCCATACAGTATACAGTACATCCATACAGTATTCTCAGAGAGAAGGGAACACAATGTGTCAGCTGAAGATCAAAGCTCTGTCCGTATCAGTCCTGTACACACCACTCAGAGTGAGCTTATCTTCTCAGCACACTGGAAAAGCACACGGCCACTGCAGACTGGAGCTAAAAGGGGACACACTAGGGTTAAGCTGCTTTCAATATTAGTTATTTTTCAAAGGATAACCTTTAAGTATTTAAAAGGCATGTGGAATCTGAAGCCATATGACTGTGTGTAGACAGACTTCTCATACTGTAGAGTCAGGCTGAGAAATCCAGACTGAAATCTAGCTTCATTCCACATGGACAGACAGAGAGCACTTCCTGTCAATAGCAGGCTGGATGTCAGCTTGACTGGGGCCCAGGTTTAAAAATGCATGGAGATAGAAGTTCAGTCAGGCGAAAGTGGAGGTAAGGTATTACAAATAGAGTTTGAACTCAGTTTGTTAAAGTTCTCACTCAACAGTCAATACAGGAGAAAGACTGAGCAGCCTACTAGGTCAATAACATACAGAGGACACTGCATACACCTGCAATACCAACATGCCAATAAAGCACATGACACATACATCATGTTCTGCACCTCACACCAGTAACAGTGTGTGTGTGTGTGTGCCTATATCGAATCTTCCATTCCTCTCAAAAATTTTAGAAAGAGCTGTTGCGCAGCAACTCACTGCCTTCCTGAAGACAAACAATGTATACGAAATGCTTCAGTCTGGTTTTAGACCCCATCATAGCACTGAGACTGCACTTGTGAAGGTGGTAAATGACCTTTTAATGGCGTCAGACCGAGGCTCTGCATCTGTCCTCGTGCTACTAGACCTTAGTGCTGCCTTTGATACCATCGATCACCACATTCTTTTGGAGAGACTGGAAACCCAAATTTGTCTACACGGACAAGTTCTGGCCTGGTTTAGATCTTATCTGCCGGAAAGATATCAGTTTGTCTCTGTGATTGGTTTGTCCTCTGACAAATCAACTGTACATTTCGGTGTTCCTCAAGGTTCCGTTTTAGGACCACTATTGTTTTCACTATATATTTTACCTCTTGGGGATGTCATTTGAAAACATAATGTTAACTTTCACTGCTATGCGGATGACACACAGCTGTACATTTCAATGAAACATGGTGAAGCCCCAAAATTGCCCTCGCTAGAAGCCTGTGTTTCAGACATAAGGAAGTGGATGGCTGAAAACGTTCTACTTTTAAACTCGGACAAAACAGAGATGCTTGTTCTAGGTCCCAAGAAACAAAGAGATATTCTGTTAAATCTGACAATTAATCTTGATGGTTGTAAAGTCGTCTCAAATAAAACTGTGAAGGACCTCGGCGTTACTCTGGACCCTGATCTCTCTTTTGACGAACATATCAAGACTGTTTCAAGGACAGCTTTTTTCCATCTACGTAACATTGCAAAAATCAGAAATTTTCTGTCCAAAAATGATGTAGAAAAATTTATCCATGCTTTTGTTACTTCTAGGTTAGACTACTGCAATGCTCTACTTTCCGCTACCCGGATAATGCACTAAATAAATTTCAGTTAGTGCTAAATACGGCTGCTAGAATCCTGACTAGAACCAAGAAATTTGATCATATTACTCCAGTGCTAGCTTCCCTACACTGAATTCCTGTTAAGGCAAGGGCTGATTTCAAAGTTTTACTGTTAACCTATAAAGCGTTACATGGGCTTGCTCCTACCTATCTTTCCGAGTTGGTCCTGCCGTACATACCTACACGTACGCTACGGTCACAAGACGCAGGCCTCCTAATTGTCCCTAGAATTTCTAAGCAAACAGCTGGAGGCAGGGCTTTCTCCTATAGATCTCCATTTTTATGGAATAGTCTGCCTACCCATGTGAGAGACGCAGACTCGGTCTCAACCTTTAAGTCTTTACTGAAGACTTATCTCTATGATTGAGTGTAGTCTGGCCCAGGAGTGTGAAGGTGAACAGAAAGGCTCTGGAGCAACGAACCGCCCTTGCTGTCTCTGCCTGGCCGGATCCCCTCTCTCCACTGGGATTCTCTGCCTCTAACCCTATTACAGGGGCTGAGTCACTGGCTTACTGGTGCTCTTTCATGCCGTCCCTAGGAGGGGTGCGTCACTTGAGTGGGTTGAGTTACTGACGTGATCTTCCTGTCTGGGTTGGCGCCCCCCCTTGGTTTGTGCTGTGGTGATGATCTTTGTGGGCTATACTCAGCCTTGTCTCAGGATGGTAAGTTGGTGGTTGAAGATATCCCTCTAGTGGTGTGGGGGCTGTGCTTTGGCAAAGTGGGTGGGGTTATATCCCTCCTGTTTGGCCCTGTCCGG
This sequence comes from Salvelinus fontinalis, assembly GCF_029448725.1. Lineage (NCBI taxonomy): Eukaryota > Metazoa > Chordata > Actinopteri > Salmoniformes > Salmonidae > Salvelinus > Salvelinus fontinalis. The sequence continues at coordinate 22,317,742 of NC_074679.1, read as the reverse complement.
GGGTATCATCGGATGGGGCCACAGTGTCTGACCCCTCCTGTCTCAGCCTCCAGTATTTATGCTGCAGTAGTTTATGTGTCGGGGGGCTAGGGTCAGTTGGTTATATCTGGAGTACTTCTCCTGTCTTATCCTGTGTCCTGTGTGAATTTAAGTATGCTCTCTCTAATTCTCTCCTTCTCTCTTTCTTTCTCTCTCTCGGAGGACCAGAGCCCTAGGACCATGCGTCAGGACTACCGGGCATGATGACTCCTTGCTGTCCCCAGTCCACCTGGCCTTGCTGCTGTTCCAGTTTCAACTGTTCTGCCTGCGGCTATGGAACCCTGACCTGTCCACTGGACGTGCTACCTGTCCCAGACCTGCTGTTTGCAACTCTCTAGAGACCGCAGGAGCGGTAGAGATACTCTTAATGATCGGCTATGAAAAGCCAACTGCCATTTACTCCTGATTATTATTTGCCCATGCTGGTCATTTATGAACATTTGAACATCTTGGCCATGTGCTGTTATAATCTCCACCCGGCACAGCCAGAAGAGGACTGGCCACCCCTCCTAGCCTGGTTCCTCTCTAGGTTTCTTCCTAGGTGTTGGCCATTTTAGGGAGTTTTTCCTAGCCGCCGTGCTTCTACACCTGCATTGCTTGCTGTTTGGGGTTTTAGGCTGGGTTTCTGTACAGCACTTCGAGATATTAGCTGATGTACGAAGGGCTATATAAAATAAACTTGATTTGATTTGATTTGTGTGTGTGTGTGCAAATAAGAAGCCAACTGCAGTGAAACATGAGAATATAGGGGACTGATTGAGTATGCCTGGGTAGCTCTCTGACAGAGTTGAGTGTAGGCCTGCTGACACCGTTTGGCCTAGATCTCACACGGAGACCAGTAGGCCAATGTCCAGACCAATCATCTTCTTCTGTCCTGCCCTGCTAGACTGACATCTATTGACACAGTGAGAAGAACACTCCCCTCACTAGGGCTGTGATGATACCAGTATGACAATAAAATGTACATGGCAAAAACAAAAACATGAAGCAGACCAGACACTTTGGTCCTTTAAAAACCTGCTGTATGTTAAATATTATGTGCTATAGATTGGAAATAAATACATGTGACTCTGGATGACAACATTATATAAATGTGACTCTGGATGACAACATCATGTTGATTTCCAACATTAGGGATGTTTTTCTAAAGAAGTTAAATCCACTTCGTGTGTCATTTCCTTGCTACAATATTAATGAGTATCGCGATACTGGTATTGTCCTGGCCCTACCCCTCACAGACTCCATTCCCACTGAAAGGAGCAAACTGCTCCTCTCTCAACCACTCGTCCTGATCCAGAGACTCCCAGTCAGCCCTGCCCTGAGCAAATGTTACTGGAGAGCTGCATGTTTATATTGGAAACTGGAGCTGCCGTTTCAGTCAGGTGGGGAAACAAGGTGGGGGACTTTAACCTCCAGGAGAGGCACCAGAGCATGGAGAATGACAGCACAACACTCACCTCTACTGAACAAAAACACATGAATACAGTACAAAGCAAGATGTCTGCCATCTCTGTGTGCTGCCTTCAACACCAGTGAAAAACTAACTGGGTCTATTTATTCCTTAACAATCCGCTTTCTTTTTCTATTTGAGGTGAATTCAGGACGTAGGCAGACAGGTGGAATCAGCATAGGGCTGGGAATTGTCAGGGACCTCACGATACGATATTATAACGATACTTAGGTGCCGATGCGATTTTCACGATTCTATTCGTATTGCAATTCAATACTGTGATTTTTTTGCGATTCGATATTCCAAACATATTGCTCACCATATGTCTGCTGCAGAGGGACAATAGATAAGTGCTGAAAACATATTGGTTCCCTATTTAAAAAGAAGATGGAGAACAAGCTATGCAAGTACAGCAAAGTAGCGCAAAAATAATATTGTGTTATTGTCAAAAAGATACTATACATCATCAAATATAATATCCCGATATGTAACTGTATCGTTTTCCCCACCCCCACTAAACAGCACCATGGAAACTGTGTTGGCCCCTCCCCTCAGTAACAAGCAGAGTTGAGTAAACAGGTTGAATGCTGTAACCCCAGAGACAGATCTGATACATGTCTACGGCTGGAACTGTCACTAGACATCAGACAGAGAATCATCATCATTCAGAACAGAAAGATACAGCAACTTACTTCAAAAATAAAGAGGATAGAGTCCAGCTCCTCCCTCTGAGATTTGTTCCCTGAAAGAGAGAAGAGACCATTCAAATGTCACTCTGTGACAAGTCACTGACTCAAAATCACAAGAGGGTAGAATATGTCAGATGTTGCTTGTTAGGGGAGGTAAATGTTGCTTGTTAGGGGAGGTAAATGTTGCTTGTTAGGAGATGTAGATGTTGCTTGTTAGGGGAGGTAGATGTTGCTTGTTAGGGGAGGTAGATGTTGCTTGTTAGGGGAGGATATGCAAAAACACATTTCCATTTCACACCTGTAAAGGTTACCCACTTGTACACACAGTGAAACAGCACCCCCTAATTATATGTATTATTATAGACCGTTTCATCCATAAAAGACGTTTCAACATTGGGGTTTGGAAACTGCCACTTCTTCCTACAGTTCTTTATTTAACCCTTGTTATAAGTCCAGCATCTGCTTTTCATTCAGATCACTTTTGTAAGTCTTAACTGATCACAACACTGGGGATGTCAGTTCTGTATTACAAGGAAGTGAGAAACATTGACTTGGATAAGAGCTGAGGGACAGGGTAGTAGGAAAGAGGCTCTATGGTACTTCATCATTCCAAAGCACTGACAGTCGTGTGACTTTCATGAGTGTGGACTGTACACCCTTCTGTGTGTGTCTAGAACGAGGTCATCATCAAAGTATAGCCTACTCTAGTCCGGGTCTAAAGCTGTGAGGAGGAGTCAGCATTCTCCATGATGTCATCAGAACAGTGCTTTAAAGAGTAGTGAGGATGGGGAAAGTGGAAGGGGTTGATTATTGAAGGCCCTATGATGGAGCATGCATTAACCATGGAGGTTGTCAGCCATGACTCACAGTGAGTGCAGTAAGGGGACTTGGGGAGAGGATTACATTACAAAGCCTATGCATTAACAGACAGACAGGGGTCCAAAAACAACCCCTGGCTGTAGAGTACATGTCTCTGTCTCAGAGAAATCCTGCACTTAATCTATTTCTTCACTGAAGGAGGAGGAGTGTGTCCGAGTAAGTGTGGCTGGTATTGACAAGACTGTTCTGAGAAGGAGAGGGTTCTGGGAAATCTGAGAGTGCTGTGATGCACTTTCTAGGTTCTTCTATTAGGCCCAGCCCCCAGCAATATTTCCTCGCTTTCTACTCTGCCACAATCCATTGTGTAGACATAGTCCTATATTTTATAGCAGTGACAGAAGATTGCAAAAAAAATATGAATTCATGAAACGAACGAATCTAAACCCTAAAATAATGATATTCCTATTGTTCCCCACAAATTAATTTGATAATGTAGTGCATTACTCTGAGGTTTTACACCTCATCGTGCTAGTACTCTTTTCCCACTCTGAATGTCCCCAAATCACTGAACATTCTTTGGTTGCACACTTAAATAATTTCACCAGTAGCGGTGCGTGGGTACAATCACCAGAGAAGCCAAGCCAGGGAAAAAAAGCCATATTACAATCTATGTTAGAGGTCGACCGATTAATCGGAATGGCCGATTAATTAGGGCCGATTTCAAGTTTTCATAACAATCGGTAATCGGCATATTTGGACACCGATTATGGCCGATTACATTGCACTCCACGAGGAGACTGCGTGGCAGGCTGACTACCTGTTACCCGAGTGCAGCAAGGAGCCAAGGTAAGTTGCTAGCTAGCATTAAACTTATCTTATAAAAAAACAATCAATCAATCTTAACATAATCACTAGTAAACTACACATGGTTGATGATATTACTAGTTTATCTAGCTTGTCCTGTGTTGCATGTAATCGATGCAGTGCCTGTTAATTTATCATTGAATCACAGCCTATTTCGCCAAACGGGTGATTTAACAAGCGCATTCACAAAAAAAGCAATGTCGTTGCACCAATGTGTACCTAACCATAAACATCAATGCCTTTCTTAAAATCAATACACAAGTATATATTTTTAAACCTGCATATTTGATTAATATTGCCTGCTAACATGAATTTCTTTTAACTAGGGAAATTGTGTCACTTCTCTTGCGTTCTGTGCAAGCAGAGTCAGGGTATATGCAGCAGTTTGGGCTGCCTGGCTTATTGAGAACTGTGTGAAGACCATTTCTTCCTAACAATGACCGTAATTAATTTGCCAGAATTGTACATAATTACGACATAACATTGAAGGTTGTGCAATGTAACAGCAATATTTAGTCTTGGGGATGCCACCCGTTAGATAAAATACGGAACGGTTCCATATTTCACTGAAAGAATAAACGTTTTGTTTTCAAAATTATAGTTTCCGGATTTGGCCATATTAATGACCTAAGGCTCGTATTTCTGTATGTTATTATAATCAAGTCTATGATTTGACATTTGATAGAGCAGTCTGACTGAGCGGTGGTAGGCAGCAGCAGGCTCGTAAGCATTCATTCAAACAGCACGTTCCTGCATTTGCCAGCAGCTCTTCGCTGTGCTTCAAGCATTGCGTTGTTTATGACTTCAAGCCTATCAACTCCCGAGATTAGGCTGGCAATACTATAGTGCCTATAAGAACATCCATATACCTAGTCAAAGGTATATGAAATACAAATGGTATAGAGAGAAATAGTCCTATAATTCCTACAACCTAAAACTTCTTACCTGGGAATATTGAAGACTCATGTTAAAAGGAACCACCAGCTTTCATATGTTCTCATGTTCTGAGCAAGGAACTTAAAAAAGGTAGCTTTTTTACTTGGCAAATATTACACTTTTACTTTCTTCAACACTTTGTTTTTGCATTATTTAAACCAAATTGAACATGTTTCATTATTTATTTGAGACTAAATTGATTTTATTTATGCATTATATGAAGTAAAAAAAAATGTGTTTATTCAGTATTGTTGTAATTGTCATTATTACAAATATATACATAATACTTTAAAAAAAAATATATATTAAAAAACGGACTATTAATTGGTATTGGCTTTATTTGGTCCTCCAATGAATCGGTATCGGCGTTGACAAATCATAATCGGTCGACCTCTAATCTATGTATTGTGATAATTGTGTTGTTTGCTCTATAACCGGTTAGTTCATATGCCTTTCCATCATGATATATAGGCCTACGGGCAAGACAATAAGACACAGTGGCACAATAAATTCAATCACAAAACTGGAGAGCAACATCTGTCCGGTGAAGTTCACAAAACATATTGCATGTAACAAACAGAACATGGCCTACAGCATGGTCAAGCAAGTTAATGTTTCCGACATTTTCAGACTAGTAAACTATTGATTTAAAATCAAGGAGCGTTACCGCAAGTCGCAAAGTAAACAGGCACTGCCTCCACCAAGAACCATTTCAACATCATCTAATCACCTATACATCTAATACAGTGACAACTAAAAGATAAGAAAAAATATTTAGTCCAATCAACGTAAGCTAAATGATGTGCCTGTCGATGGTACTGATTTGTGTGTGTGTGTGTGTGTGTGTGTGTGCGAGCGCAACTAAAAGTAAAAAAAAACAAACATGTTAACTCACCCTACTTGCAGAGAAAAGCCAGCAATGACATCCTCCTCTTTCATGTTGCCTAAACTGTCTATGACTCTGTCATACAGTATACGCTTTAGTTTGTTGTTCTAGGCTACCTGTCCTTCCCTTGTAACTTTTTTAGTGGTGCGTCAGGACCATTCACAGTTGGGCTCACGCAATTTACGCAATTTTTTAAAATCAAGGAAGGCCAAATGCTCGCTGGCTTCCCTTGCATTCAATGCTACGGGTTGCAACAATGTCACACTCTTTTTGACCAGACAGCATCAGATAGTTGGGCTACACATACTGAGAAAGAGGGTCGCTGTTTCGCCGATGATATACACTCAGCCTCTTGCAAATTGGAGGAAATGTGTGAAACACAGAGACACTAAAATGTTTATTTATTTATAATTTTTTGGGGGAAGCCTGGCTTCCCTACACACCACTGCATTTCACTGCTGCAATGCAATACTAGATCTGAATTTCTGTTCATCTAATTGGCTTTGAACAGCTAAGGGAAGTCGTTGGAATGAAAATTACAACCCCTGCAGGATTGAACACGACACCGGCTCTGAGCGAGCTGAAAAAGCCATTACCCAGCTAATTATACACTCTACTACTGGGGGTTGGTTACTGGAGTAGTAGCCATGGGCACAGTTTTAAACAGACACACAGGCAGCACACTCTTACCTTTTTGCTTTAAGTTACTTTCCAGTGTAATGAAATTTTCATAGAAGATAAAATAAATCTGAGAACAGTTGCTTTCGAAGAAGGTCTTCAATTCACTCTTCTCAAAGATATCTGCAAAGGAAACAGACAGAAGCACACAGTCAGATCAATTTCAACTACCCAGACGAACAAAACAAAAAGGATTATTGTTTAGTGAAACTGAGAAAAATGTAAAATGGCTGCCATTACAGCATTGAAAATGAAAGCTAAATTCCAGTGAGCCAATTATCCATAATTCTTCATGTCTCAATCAAACATATGGTGTCATACATAATCATATAGCTTAAACATCCTTGGTGATAACTCAATGGACATTAGGATTTACATAACAGCACACCAAGGACTTTGTGAGGAAAAACGTCAACTACAAATCAGGCTAACATGTTATAAAGAAAGCAGTTAAATCAATGGATGAGGATGATTCTGTCTGTTTAAATGGTGCAGATCATTCAACTGTGGTCCTCAGCAGATCTGAGGGGGAGAGATGCACACGGCTGAAAGGAGAATGGAATCCCCAGGAGCCTCACTGATGAGCAGGGAGATAGTGAGGTACAGGGGAGGGCAGAACCATAGAATTAAAATGTAGGCCAATCTCTATGGGGAGAGGAGCGTCATGACACATGTCAAAGGGACTTCATTCGCGTAAGCCGTGTGCAATTACAGAATCTAGAACAACCATATTATTAGTGTTCTCTCCAATCCTTTGTATAACACATTGTTTTCGTGTTGTTTTTTCGATTAGTTAAAAGTGCTGACCTGCGTACGTGCATGCAACTGCTGGCCCGGTTTCCTCTTTATTTAACTAGGCAAGTCAGTTTAAGAACAAATTCTTATTTACAATGACAGCCTACCTTGGCCAAACCGGACGACGCTGGGACAATTGTGCGCCACCCTATGGGACTCTCAATCCCAACCAATCTCGACCTGGCCTTAAACCTAGTGCACTCCATCTCCATAACAGATCATCCCAGATCATTAACACCACAGCTCACACAACACATGGCTAAGTGCTTCTACATTATGGTGAGGTCAGCACTTTTAACTAATAAAAAAACAACCCCCACCCCCTCTGTTGTATTTGTTGGCATGCTAAACATGAATGGCAGTTCAACAAGTGACAAAGATGACTAAAAAGCTCATAGATCTGCGACAAGGCTAGACTGACTTTACGGCAGTCATTATTTCCCTATTAGGATGTCAATCCAGAATCAGGCTTGGTATCAATCACAAAACCTTTCTCTTCCATGCCATGTCCCCTATGATGGGAACATTTAACAGGGGCAGACTTCTTCCCCCTAATTGAGCAATTAAGATTCACCTTCTGTTCGGTCTCTCCTGCGCCTCAGTTCTGTTCAATACACCCTCTTTCACCACCAGCCAACTGGATGGGGCCCAAACACAGCCCAGATTGTCTCCAGTAATTGGCTCAGAGAGATGGCTGGCATTTGTATCCAACCAACCACTGTGGGACAATGACAGTCTGTCTGGTGATTTATGTTAGCCCACAGATTAAAGCAGAGATACAATGAAGAATCATACATCCCCCCCCTGTAATAACATTTGAACTCGTGTTCCATGGATCTCGCCCACAGTTAAAGGCAAACAACAACGGCCATAATAGAATAAATGGACCTGGATGAGACAGGAGCTGGTCTCGTCCTTTGTTCTCAGGTTAATCTGATTGCAGCTCTGATCTGATTGAATAAGGTCTGGTATTGGTACATTCATCACAAGCGTCTGCAACAGAGTGGAATTGCAGCACCACATGCAATACAATATGTGCAACGCAAGGCTAAATATAAACCATAATAACCACAATGCCGTCATACCGCAGTATTCCCAAAAGTATAGATATTGGCAGCAAAACACACAGTAGCACCTGAACACTGACATGTGACTGCCCTTAACTGTGTGCCAAAAACAACATGGCCAAGCATGGCGGATAAGTCTCCTTCAAAAAAAAGTGACATCTTTTTTTAAGAACACAATCCTCTTAAGGCTGGAGGGACATTTCATTCAGACTCCATTAACACTTACTTACTAACATAATACTAGTGCTGGGAATTGCCAGGGACCTCATGATACGATATTATCACGATACTTTGGTGCCGATTCCATATGTATGCCATTCTCACGATTGCGATTCGATACTGTGATTTATTGCAATTCAATGTTCCAAACATATTGCTCACCATATGTCTGCTGCAGAGGGACAAGAGAGACATGAGAAAACTAGCTTTGATCAGTCATGGAAATAAAAGTGCTGAAAACAAATTGCCTTCCTATTTAAAAAGAAGATTGAGAACAAGCTATGAAGGAAAAATATCGGAGTTTTGGTGCAGGTACAGCCAACTAGCGCAAAAATACTATTGCGAGTCAAAACTATAGGATCAAAAATAATATTATCACTACATAATACCCTATCCTGCACACGTTCAGTCGTATACTAAGCACTTTTGAAATGTTGTGATTCATTGAGTGCATGATCTGTGATGAGAGTGATGTGTGAGCTTGTGTACTGTGTATTTCTCCCTCTCTAATGGGTCCGGCTCAGACGGAGCTGATGGCTCTCATAAGCACTTTGTGACATCTGCTGATTTTATTGATTGAATTTGATTGATCTAGCCCAGTCTCAGTTAGTAGGATACAAAATGTCCCTTCAAGTCTGCCACCAAAAAATGTATTTTCAGTGTGTGTGTGGGGTCGGTGTGTGTGTGTGTGTGTCAGCTTGTAACAAGCCCCTACTGCACTACGCTTGTTTAATACAAGCCAAGCCCCTGCAACACCTCTCTTTCTATATCCCTCTCTCCCAGAGGCAACACTTCATTATATATTATTTCTCTAACACCTCTTGATAGTATCAGCCATACTGGTGCTGGTGCAGACAGTCACTGAGTTAATCCCACACTGCTTTTAGTTCACACTTAAACACACACACCCTCAGCCCATCAATATAAAACTCACTGTCTGTCTTACAAGACAACACATCAGGGCCCGATCTAGAAATCACAGCCCCAGTATTGAGCCAGAAGAATTGTTGTGCATTTTAACTAGCCTAGCCATTCAAGCTACTGTTCACCTGAATAGCTTACAGGCCTAATAACCTGGAGTTGAAAATTCCAAGGGCTACTAGGAAGACTAATCACACACTTTAAAGGGTGCTTTCAAACCCAATTAGTTTGGAGTATAGTGTTTTTTTTCTAACTCTGGTGCATTTTCCCCCTTAGTTTGGTTCGTTTGGACTGGTGTGAACACCATCCTCAATCTGAAGCACACTAAACAACACACCGTGGTTCGCTCAAAAAGGGTGGTCTGGGTCAGATTCCATTAGTACCATGGTGCGGTTCGCTGCACGTTAGAACGCAGTCCGTACCAAACACAGGAAAATAACTAGAGATGCATAGTATTATTGGTTGTTTGACTGCGAACATTTAATGAAATGCACACAGTACCATAACCTGATATCGCTGAAACATTCTGAGTATAGCAGTGCATTTATGAGTGTAACCGATTCAGATTAGGGGAGACGGCTGCTATGCCAGGGATATACATTAGGTTTCTGTATAGCCTATTCATGTCACAGTTACAACGGCTATTATCCCGCATGTTGTTGGAAGGCCAAAGTGGAAGAAATATGAATATTGGGGCAAGTGATACTTCATGATAATCATAGATGGATTTAATGTGAGAATTTGTCAAATAACTAGCATGAACACTTGGTTTTGTTTAGGATTTTTTGTTCATTTGACAAATGTGAAACCAACCAGACCAAATGGAGAAAATAAAAAGACAATGTAACAAATAATTGAACTCTGATTTGAACTAGGTTTACAGCTGAAAACGGTGTATAAAAATGCTCTAACTGTACACTGCAGACCGCACCAACAGTGAGGAGGTCCAGTGAGGGCAGCAGATGGTACTGGGTCTGTACCGAGGGCCCAGGGCCCGGGCGAGGCTCTTATCTCAGCCTCTCACATGGTCCACTTTTCAGCACTGCTGATTGTGTTAGAGCGCTTCCTGCCACTCAGGAAAACATGTTGGCTCATCAGCAGCAGTAGCCACCAGCTAATCCACCAGTCTGCTGGGGGAGGAGAGAGGACCAGTCTGCTGGGGGAGGAGAGAGGACCAGCAGACATCCTAAGGGAAGGAGGCAATCAGGAGGGCTTGAGGGTTGTGCGTGCGAAAGTGTCTGTAACAGAGACAGTGTGAAAGAGAAATGAATGCACAAGTGCAAGCGGAGGGTCAGTGGTCAGCTGATAAGGCCATCCCCAGGTCACTTCCTCCCATATCCTTGATTCAGCATGTCGCCTTACTTCGAATTCTTAGGAAACTATGCAGTATTTTGTTTTGTTATGTATTATTTCTTACATTGATACCCCAGGAAATCTTAAGTCTTATTACATACAGCTGGGAAAAACTATTGGATATAAGAGCAACATCAACTTACCAACATTACGACCAGGAATACGACTTTCCCGAAGCAGATCCTCTCTTCGGACCATCACCCAGGACAATGGAGCTAATTCCAGTAGGCGATCCAAAACAACGACGCCTCAGAAGGGTCGGACGAAGCGGCCACCTGGCCAGGCTCCGTAGCATGCACATCGCTCCTGAGTATACTACTAGCCAATGTCCAGTCTCTTGACAACATGTAGATGAAATTCGAGCAAGGGTTGCCTTCCAGAGAGACATCAGAGATTGTAACATTCTCTGTTTCACGGAAACATGGCTCTATCGGAATGTGTTGTCGGAATCGGTTCAGCCAGTGGGCTTCTCCAAGCATCGTGCTGACAGAGATAAACACATCTCTGGGAAAAGGAAGGGCTTTATGATTTATGCTTTATGATTAACGACTCATGGTGTAATCATAACAACATACAGGAACTCAAGTCCTTCTGCTCACCAGATCTAAAATTCCATACAATCAAGTGGTCCATTTTACCTACCAAGAGAATTCTCGTCAGTTATAGTTACAGCTGTGTACATTCCCCCTCAAGCAGACACCAAGACGGCCATCAAGGAACTTCACTGGACTATATGGACTATACTCGACCAGCACACAAACATCCTGTGGAGGAATGCACTAGCATCGACTAGTCCCCGCGATATGCAACTTTTTAGGGAAGTCAGGAACCAAGACACGCAGGCAGTCAGGAAAGCAAAGGCTAGCGTTTTCAAACAGAAATTCGCATCCAGAAGCTCTAACTCCAAAAAGTTTTGGGACACTAAAGTCCATGGAGAATAAGAGAACCTCCTCCCAGCTGCCCACTGCACTGAGGCTAGGTGACACTGTCACCACCGATAAATCCACGATAATCGAGAATTTCAATAAGCATTTCTCTACGGCTGGCCATACTTTCCTCCTGGCTACTCCAACCCTGGCCAACAGCTCCGCCTCTGCACGCAGCTACTTGACCAAGCCTCCCCAGCTGCTCTTTCACCCAAATCCAGATAGCAGATGTTCTGAAAGAGCTGCAAAACCTGGACACGTACAAATCAGCTGGGCTAGACAATCTGGACCCTCTCTTTCTAAAATTATCCGCCGCCATTGTTGCAACCCCTATTACCAGTCTGTTCAACCTCTCTTTCGTATCATCTGAGATCCCTAAAGATTGGAAAGCTGCCGCGGTCATCCCCCTCTTCAAAGAGGGTGACACTCTAGACCCAAACTGTTATAGACCTATATCCATCCTGCCCTGCCTTTCTAAAGTCTTCAAAAGAAAAGTTAATAAACAGATCACTGACCATTTCGAATCCCACCTTACCTTCTCTGCTGTGCTATCTGGTTTTCGAGCTGGTCACGGGTGCACCTCACCCACGCTCAAGGTACTAAACGATATCATAACCACCATCGATAAAAGAAGGTACTGTGAAGCCGTCTTCATCGACCTGGCCATGGCTTTCGACTCTGTCAATCACCTTAATCTTATCGGCAGACAACAGCCTTGGTTTCTCAAATGACTGCCTCGCCTGGTTCACCAACTACTTCTCAGATAGAGTTCAGTGTGTCAAATCGGAGGGCCTGTTGTCCGGACATCTGGCAGTCTCTATGGGGGTACCACAGGGTTAAATCCGCGGGCCGACTCTTTTCTCTGTATATATCAACGATGTCGCTCTCGCTGCGGGTGATTCCCTGAGCCACCTCTACGCAGACGACATCATTCTGTATACATCTTGCCCTTCTTTGGACACGGTGTTAACTAACTTCCAAACTAGCTTCAATGCCATACAACACTCCTTCCGTAGCCTCCAACTGCTCTTAAACGCTAGTAAAACCAAATGCATGCTTTTCAACCGTTCGCTGCCCGCACCCGCCCGTCCGACTAGCATCACTACTCTGGACGATTCTGACTTAGAATATGTGAGCAACTATAAATACCTAGGTGTCTGGCTAGACTGTAAAATCTCCTTCCAGACTCATATTAAACATCTCCAATCCAAAATTAAATCTAGAATTGGCTTCCTCTTTCGCAACAAAGCCTCCTTCACTCAAGCCACCAAACACACCCTTGTAAAACTGACTATCCTACCGATCCACGACTTCGGCGATGTCATTTACAAAATAGCCTCCAAAACTCTACTCAGCAAACCGGATGCAGTCTATCACAGTGCCATCCATTTTGTCACCAAAGCCCCTTATACCACTCACCACTGCGACCTGTATGCTCTCGTTGACTGGTCCTCGCTACATATTCGTCGCCAAACCCACTGGCTCCAGGTCATCTATAAGTCTTTGCTAGTTAAAGCTCCGCCTTATCTCAGCTCACTGGTCACCTTAGCAACACCCACCCGTAGCACGCGCTCCAGCAGGTACATCTCACTGGTCATCCTCAAAGCCAACACCTCTTTGGCGTCCTTTCCTTCAAGTTCTCTGCTGCCAATGACTGGAACGTCTTGCAAAAATCACTGAAGTTGGAGACATATCTCCCTCACTAACTTTAAGCATCAGCGGTCAGAGCAGCTTAATGATCACTGCAACTGTACACAGCCCATCTGTAAATAGCCCATCCAACCTACTAGCTACCCATATTTGGCTACCCTACCCTACTAGCTACCCTACATGCCCATATTTGTTTTTGTTTTCCGCTCTTTTGCACACAAGTATTTCTACTTGCACATCCTCATCTGCACATCTATCACTCCAGTGTTAATTGCTAAATTGTAATTACTTCGCCACTATGGCCTATTTATTGCCTTACCTCATTTGCACAAACTGTATACAGATTTTTCTATTGCGTTATCGACTGTACGTTTGTTTATCCCATGTGTAAGTCTGTATTTTTGTTTTTGTCACATTGCTTTGCTTTATCTTGGCCAGGTCTCAGTTGTAAATGAGAACTTGTTCTCAACTGGCCTACCTGGTTAAATAAAGGTGAAATAAATAAAATAAAAAAATAAAAAAATGGGGCAATCCATTTCCACGTCTGTCCATAAGCTGCCTCTTAATTTGATATAATGAAGCTGTGGTAACTCCAGTACCTTGAACACGAGGCGGAGGCAGCGTGTGTGTGTGTGTGTATGTGGAACCGGATCAGTTCGGTTTGACATCCTGCCCTGCTGCATGTCACAGACCCATCATAGCCTGTCATCAGGCTCTTCCACCCCAGTCCTCAGACTGACCGACTCACTGCTCTGCTCTCCATCTGCTCAAGTCCCTCTAACCAGACTGTGGCGCGTGACAGATGAAGTGCACGGAGAGGCACGGGAATATTCCTGACAGAGGGAGGGAAGTCTCAAGAGAAGGACCTGGCCATCTTCTAAAGAGACAATTCAGTACTATTGATCTGCTGTTCACACTGGTGAATTTCAAATGGACTCCCTTTGCACTGTGCATGGTTTTGTGTGTTTGAGTAGGACATCAAGTTGGCTTCAGGTTGAACCCCCCCACTCAACAAACAGGCCTCTCAGTTCTCCTGTCGCTGTGCCAACGGATGCAGAACTGGTTCTGCAGGCCTTGGGAATGCAGGAGGCTGGTATTTGTATCCTGTCCTTTACACAAAACACCTGTGTCCATGCTATGCTCAGACACCCCTCCACTCCTACAGGATCAGCACAGAGTTGAGCTGCCTGCCTGGGGAAACAGGAGGGGGAATCTGCAAAACACCAGCCATAAAGCTGTCATCTTCACACAGTGCTATTATGGAAGATAGATATGTGAGGAGAGATGTTTTGTTGTTTCACTGTTGACTGGAACAGGAGGAGAAACGCTGTTCCGATCATGCTGCTTCCTGCTATTACTTCTCAGAGAGCTCTCTCTGTTTGTGGAAGTGAGCGAGTGCCAACATTTCACAGATCCCGACACACAAGCACCTCTCTCAATACAGTGGAGGAGGGTGTGTGTGTGCGTGTGTGTGTGCGTGTTTCAGGGAGATCGGCCGAGTTCAACAGCAGAGAACAGACCTGGGGTCAATTTCCATTCCAAACAGTTACATTTGTAATTCCACTCGGCCAATCTCTAATCAGCCTCAGCAGTTCGGACACAGAGTGAATGCCTTGTATCTTAAATGATAGTAAGCCACAACAGTACTATTGAGTCACTCATTTAAGTATGGCCAACAACCAGAATGGGTCATATCCCAAAGAAGAACATTTCACCGTATACGTACATTAGTATGTTATGAACATGTGTCATTAGACGGAGATGGCAGCATCGCGACTAGCTCTTAGAAGACTTTGCAGTACTTTGTTTTGTAAATGTACAATTTTTTATATTAGCTCAGAAAATGTTTTATGTAATTACATACAGCCAGGAAGAACTATTGGATATTAGAGTGGCGGTAACTCACCAGAACTACCATCATTATGACCAGCAATACGACATCCCTGGAGCAGATCCTTTGTTCACTCTCCCCAGAGCAATCAAACTTATTCCAGAGGCCGATCCAAAACTTCGCCGGCGGAGGAGAGGCACTCGAGGTGGCCTGCCGGTTCAACTCAGGAGGCGCTTTCACCACCCACCGCTTCCGAGTATATTACTGGATAATGTTCAGTCTTTGGATAACAAAGTTGATGAGCTCGAACAAGGATTTCTTTCTAGAGAGACATCCGGGCCTGTAACATACTTTGTTTCACGGAAACATGGCTTACTCTGGAAACTCTAAATCGGAGTCAGTAAAGCCAGCAGGATTCTCAGTACATCGCGCAGGCAGGAATAAATATCTCTCGGGAACCAGAAGGGCGGAGGGGTGTGTTTCATGATTACCGACTCATGGTGTAATTCTCGGAACATTCAGGAACTCAAGTCATTTTGATCGCCCGACCTAGAATAAACATATTGACTGTCCTACTCACGCTACTAAGAATCTCAACCATGGCTATTTAAAACTTCTGGAACGCTTACAAGGCCCTCCCCTGCCCTCCTTTCGACAAATCTGACAACGAATCCATTTTGCTTCTCCCATCCTATTAGGCAGAAACTCAAACAGGAAGTGCCCGTGCTTCATACAATTCAACGCCGGTCTGACCAATCAGAATCCATGCTTCGGGATTGTTTTGATCACGTGGACTGGGATATGTTCCGGGTAGAGTGCAAAAATAATCTAGACGCATACACGGATACAGTGAGTTCATAAGGAAGTGTATAGGAGATGTAGTACTCACTGCTGTGACTATTAAAACCTACCCTAACCAGAAACCGTGGATAGATGGTAGCATTCGCACAAAACTGAAAGCGCCTTTAACAAATGGCAAGGCGACTGGTAATATGTCAGAATATAAAGAGTGTATTTATTCACTCCACAAGGCATTCAAACATGCTAAATGTCAATATAGAGATAGTGGAGTCGTAATTCAACGGCTCAGACACGAGACAAATGTGGCAGGGACTTCAGACAATCAAGTGTCTACAAAATGAAAACCAGCCACGTCGCCGAGACCGAAGTCTTGCTTCCGGACAGACTAAACACATTCTTTGCACGCTTTGAGGATAACACCGTGCCACCGACGCGGCCCGCTACCAAGGACTGTGGGATCTCCTATTCCGTGGCCGTAAAACATTTAAACGTGTTAACCCTCGCAAGACTGCTGGTCCAGATGACATCCCTAGCCACGTCCTCAGAGCATGTGCAGACCAGCTGGCTGGTGTGTTTACGGGCATATTCAATCTCTGCCTATCCCAGTCTGTTGTCCCCACATGCTTCAAGATGGCCACCATAGCCTTCTTGGGTACTGGAACAAAGGTACCTGAAATAATTGACTATCACCCCATAGCACTCGCCTCTGTCATCATGAAGTGCTTTGAGAGACTAATCAAGGATCATATCACCTCAACCTTACTTGCCACACTAGACCCACTTCAATTTGCTTACTGCCCCAATAGATCCACAGACGATGCAATCGCCATTGCTCTGCACACCGCCCTATCCCATTTGTACAAGAGGAATAACAGTTGAAGTCGGAAGTTTAAATACAACTTAGCCAAAATACATTTAAATCCAGTTGTTCACAATTCCTGACATTTAATCCTAGTAAAAATTCTCTGTCTTAGGTCAGTTAGGATCATCATAAAATACAAAAAGTCAGAATAATAGTAGAGAGAATGATTTATTTCAGCTTTTATTTATTTCATCACATTCCCAGTGGGTCAGAAGTTTACATACACTTAATTGGTATTTGGTAATATTGCCTTTAAATTGTTTAACTTGGGTCAAACGTTTCAGGTAGCCTTCCACAAGCTTCCCACAATAAGTTGGGTGAATTTTGGCCCATTCCTCCTGACAGAGCTGGTGTCACTGATTCAGGTTTGTAGTCCTACTTGCTCGCCCACGCTTTTTCAGTTCTGCCAACAAATTGTCTATAGGATTGATGGCCGGGCTTTGTGATGGCCACTCCAATACCTTGACTTTGTTATCCTTAAGCCATTTTGCCACAACTTTGGAAGTATGCTTGGGGTCATTGTCTATTTGGAAGACCCATTTGCGACCAAGCTTTAACTTCCTGACTGATGTCTTGAGATGTTGCTTCAATATATCCACATAATTTTCCTGCCTCATGATGCCATCTATTTTGTGACGTGCACCAGTCCCCAAAGCAGCAAAGCACCCCGACAACTTGATGCTGCCACCCCTGTGCTTCACGGTTGGGATGGTGTTCTTCGGCTTGCAAGCATCCCCCTTTTTCCTCCAAACATAATGATGGTCATTATGGCCAAACAGTTCTATGTTTGTTTCATCAGACCAGAGAATATTTCTCCAAAAAGTACCATCTTTGTCCTCATGTGCAGTTGCAAACCGTAGTCCGGCTTTTATATGGCAGTTTTGGAGCAGTGGCTTCTTCCTTGCTGAGCGGCCTTTCAGGTTATGTCGATATAGGACTCGTTTTTACTGTGGATATAGATACTTTTGTACCCGTTTCCTCCAGCATCTACACAAGGTCCTTTGCTGTTGTTCTGGGATTGATTTGCACTTTTTGCACCAAAGTACGTTCATCTCTAGGAGACAGTACGCGTCTCTTTCCTGAGTGGTATGACGGCTGTGTGGTCCCATGGTGTTTATACTTGCGTACTATTGTTTGTACAGATGAACGTGGTACCTTCAGGCATTTGGAAATTGCTCCCAGGGATGAACCAGTCTTGTGGAGGTCTACAATTTTTCTTCTGAGGTCTTGGCTGATTTCTTTTGATTTCCCCATGATGTCAAGCAAAGAGGCACTAAGTTTGAAGGTAGGCCTTGAAATACATCCACAGGTACACCTCCAATTGACTAATATTATGTCATTTAGCCTATCAGAAGCTTCTAAAGCCATGACAATTTTCTGAAATTTTCCAAGATGTTTAAAAAGGCACAGTACATTTAGTGTATGTAAACTTCTGACCCACTGGAATTGTGATACAGTGAATTATAAGTGAAATAATCTGTCTGTAAACAATTGTTGGAAAAATTACCTGTGTCATGCACAAAGTAGATGTCCTAACCAACTTGCCAAAACTATAGTTTGATAACAAGAAATTTGTGGAGTGGTTGAAAAATGAGTTTTAATGACTCCAACCTAAGTGTATGTAAACTTCTGACTTCAACTGTATGTAAGAATGCTGTTTATTGACTATAGCTCAACATTCAATACCATTGTACTCTCCAAGCTCATCATTAAGCTCGAGGCCCTGGGTCTCAACCCTGCCCTGTGCAACTGGGTCCTGGACTTCGAAGGGTGGTGAAGGAAGGAAACATCACCTCCACTCCACTAATCCTCAATACTAGGGCCCCACAAGGGTGAGTGCTCAGCCCTCTCCTGTGCTCCCTGTTCACCCATGACTGCGTGGCCAAGCACACCAACTCAATCATCATGTTTGCAGACAACACAACAGTAGTAGGTCTTGATTACCAACGATGACGAGACAGCCTACAGGGAGGAGGTGAGGGCTCTGGGAGTGTGGTACCTGGAAAACAACACTCTCGCTCAATGTCAACAAAAGGATATGATCGTGGACTTCAGGAAACAGCAAAGGGTGCAACCCCCCTATCCACATCGACAGGAGCGCAGTGGAGAGGTGGAAAGTTTCAAGTTCCTTGGCATATAAATCTCTGACAAACTGAAATGGACCACCCACACAGACAGTGTGGTGAAGAAGGTGCAACAGAGCCTCTTCAACCTCAGGAGGGTAAAGAAAATGGCTTGTCACCTAAAACCCTCACATTTTTACAGATGCACCATTGAAAACATCCTGTCGGGCTGTATCTCCGCCTGGTGTGGCAACTGCACAGACAACAACCGGAAAGCTCTCCAGAGGGTGGTGCGGTCTGCACAACGCATCACCGGGTGCAAACTACCTGCCCTCCAGGACACCTACAGCACCCGATGTCACAGGAAGGCCAAAAAGATAATCTAGGGCATCAACCACCCGAGCCACTGCCTGCTCACCCCGCTATCATCCAGAAGGCGAGGTCAGTACATGTGCATCAAAGCTGGGACCGAGAGACTGAAAAACAGCTTTTATCTCAAGGCCATCATATTGCTAAACAGCCATCACGAACACAGAGAGGCTGCTGCCTATAGGCAAAGACTAGGAATCACTGGGCACTTTAAGGAATGAAACACTAGTCACTTTAATAATGTTTACATCTCATGTGTAAACTCAACAAAAAAACATACGTCCCTTTTTCAGGACCCTGTCTTTCAAAGATAATTCGTAAAAATCCAAATAACTTCACAGATCTTCATTAAACAGTTTAAACACTGTTTCCCGTGCTTGTTCAATGAACCATTAATGAACATGCACTTGTCTAACAGCTTACAGACGGTAGGCAATTAAGGTCACAGTTATGAAAACTTAGGACACTAAAGAGGCCTTTCTATGGACACTGAAAAACACTAAAGAAAGATGCCCAGGGTCCCTGATCATCTGCGTGAACGTGCCTTAGGCATGTTGCAAGGAGGCAGTGCGTCACAGCATCATCGGACTGAGCTTGTTGGCATTGCAGGCAACCTCAATGCTGTGCGTTACAGGGAAGACATCCTCCTCCCTCATGTGGTACCCTTCCTGTAGGCTCATCCTGACATGACCCTCCAGCATGACAGTGCCACAAGCCATACTGCTTGTTCTGTTCGTGATTTCCTGCAAGAGAGGAATGTCAGTGTTCTGCCATGGCCAGCGAAGAGCCCGGATCTCAATCCCATTGAGCACATCTGGGACCTGTTGGATCGGAGGGTGAGGGCTAGGGCCATTCCCCCCAAAATGTCCGGGAACTTGCAGGTGCCTTGGTGGAAGAGTGGGGTAACATTGCACAGCAAGAACTGGCAAATCTGGTGCAGTCCATGAGGAGGAGATGCACTGCAGTACTTAATGCAGCTGGTGGCCACACCAGATACTGAATGTTACTTTTGATTTTGACCCCCCTTTGTTCAGGGACACATTATTCCATTTCTGTTAGTCACATGTCTGTGGAACTTGTTCAGTTTATGTCTCAGTTGTTGAATCTTGTTATGTTTATACAACTGTATACACCTGTTCTGAAAGGCCCCAGAGTCTGCAACACCACTAAGCAAGGGGCACAACAAAGCAAGCAGCACCATGAAGACCAAGGAGCTCTCGAAACATGTCAGGGGCAAAGTTGTGGAGAAGTACAGATCAGGGTCATCAGATCATCCCATGGGTCACCATTAAATCCATTATTAAAAAATGGAAAGAATATGGCACCACAACAAACCTGCCTAGAGAGGGCCGCCCACCAAAACTCACAGACCAGGCATGGAGGGCATTAAATCAGAGTGCGGAGATTGGAGTATTTGTCCGTTGGGCCACTTTAAGCCGTACACTTCACAGAGCTGGGCATTACGGAAGAGTGAAAAAGCCGTTGCTTAAAAAAAGGGGTGAATTGCTTAACTTCTCTAGGGTAGGGGGCAGCATTTGGAATTTTGGATGAAAAGCATGCCCAAATTAAACTGCCTGCTACTCGGTCCCAGAAGATATGATATGCATATAACTGGTAGTTTTGGATAGAAAACACTCTAAAGTTTCCAAAACTGTCAAAATAGTGTCTGTGAGTATAACAGAACTGATTTTGCAGGCGAAAAATCCATTCAGGAAGTAGTTTTTTTTTGTTGTTGTAGTTTTCTATTCAATGTCATTACAGTATCCATTGACTTAGGACTCAAATTGCAGTCCTATGCCTTCCACTAGATGTCAACCGTCTTTAGAAATTTCAGGCTTGTATTCTGAAAAATGAGGGAATAAGAGCAGTCTGAATGAGTGGACCTGCCGTGTCAGAGATTTTTCATGCGCGCGAATAGAGAGAGTGCCTTTCTTGTTTACCTTTTATATTGACGACGTTATTGTCCGGTTGAAATATTATAGATTATTTAGGCTAATAACAACCTGAGGGTTGAATATAAACATCGTTCGACATGTTTCTATGAACTTTACGGTTCCAATTTGTATATTTTGTCTGCCTGTTTTGACTGAGTTTGAGCCTGTGGATTACTGAACAAAACGCGAACAAAACGGAGGTTTTTGGATATAAAGAGACTTTCGAACAAAAGGAACATTTATTGAGTAAATGAATGTCTTCTGAGTGCACCCATATGAAGATCATCAAAGGTAAGGGATTCATTTTCTCTCTATTTCTGACTTGTGTAACTCTTTTACTTGGCTGGTTACTGTTTGTAATGATTTGTCTGCTGGGCTATGTTCTCAAATAATCGTAAGGTATGCTTTCGCCGTAAAGCATTTTTTAAATCTGACACCGTGGTTGGATTCACAAGAAGTGAATCTTTAAACCCATGTAAAATATGTTTTGTTTTCTGAATTTTTAGAATGGGTATTTCTGTATTTGAATTTGGCGCCCTTCAGTGTCACTGGCTGTTGAAGAGGTGGGACGCTAACGTCTCACGTACCCTAGAGAGGTTAACCTTTTCTCAATAGGGGGTGCTGTTTTCACTTTATAAAAATTTTGTTCCAAAATTAAACTGCCTCGTACTCAATTCTTGCTCGTACAATATCCATATTATTATTACCATTGGATAGAAAACACTCTAGTTTCTAAAACCGTTTGAATTACACTGCTCAAAAAAATAAAGGGAACACTTAAACAACACAATGTAACTCCAAGTCAATCACACTTCTGTGAAATCAAACTGTCCACTTAGGAAGCAACACTGATTGACAATAAATTTCACATGCTGTTGTGCAAATGGAATAGACAAAAGGTGGAAATTATAGGCAATTAGCAAGACACCCCCAATAAAGGAGTGGTTCTGCAGGTGGTGACCACAGACCACTTCCTATGCTTCCTGGCTGATGTTTTGGTCACTTTTGAATGCTGGCGGTGCTCTCACTCTAGTGGTAGCATGAGACGGAGTCTACAACCCACACAAGTGGCTCAGGTAGTGCAGTTCATCCAGGATGGCACATCAATGTGAGCTGTGGCAAAAAGGTTTGCTGTGTCTGTCAGCGTAGTGTCCAGAGCATGGAGGCGCTACCAGGAGACAGGCCAGTACATCAGGAGACGTGGAGGAGGCCGTAGGAGGGCAACAACCCAGCAGCAGGACCGCTACCTCCGCCTTTGTGCAAGGAGGTGCACTGCCAGCGCCCTGCAAAATGACCTCCAGCAGGCCACAAATGTGCATGTAACTGCTCAAACGGTCAGAAACAGACTCCATGAGGGTGGTATGAGGGCCCGACGTCCACAGGTGGGGGTTGTGCTTACAGCCCAACACCGTGCAGGACGTTTGGCATTTGCCGGAGAACACCAAGATTGGCAAATTCGCCACTGGCGCCCTGTGCTCTTCACAGATGAAAGCAGGTTCACACTGAGCACATGAGCACATGTGACAGACGTGACAGAGTCTGGAGACGCCGTGGAGAACGTTCTGCTGCCTGCAACATCCTCCAGCATGACCGGTTTGGCGATGGGTCAGTCATGGTATGGGGTGGCATTTCTTTGTGGGGCCGCACAGCCCTCCATGTGCTCGCCAGAGGTAGCCTGACTGCCATTAGGTACCGAGATGAGATCCTCAGACCCCTTGTGAGACCATATGCTGACACATGCACATTTGTGGCCTGCTGGAGGTCATTTTGCAGGGCTCTGGCAGTGCACCTCCTTGCACAAAGGCGGAGGTAGCGGTCCTGCTGCTGGGTTGTTGCCCTCCTACGGCCTCCTCCACGTCTCCTGATGTACTGGTCTGTCTCCTGGTAGCGCCTCCATGCTCTGGACACTACGCTGACAGACACAGCAAACCTTTTTGCCACAGCTCGCATTGATGTGCCATCCTGGATGAACTGCACTACCTGAGCCACTTGTGTGGGTTGTAGACTCCGTCTCATGCTACCACTAGAGTGAGAGCACCGCCAGCATTCAAAAGTGACCAAAACATCAGCCAGGAAGCATAGGAACTGAGAAGTGGTCTGTGGTCACCACCTGCAGAATCACTCCTTTTTTGGGGGTGTCTTGCTAATTGCCTATAATTTCCACTTTTTGTCTATTCCATTTGCACAACAGCATGTGACATTTATTGTCAATCAGTGTTGCTTCCTAAGTGGACAGTTTGATTTCACAGAAGTGTGATTGACCTGGAGTTACATTGTGTTGTTTAAGTGTTCCCTTTATTTTTTTGAGCAGTGTATTTTCCAATGGAGCTATACATTTGGGTGAGTTTTTTTTTTCCTTGCCTGAGTAGCCTCGTTTCACTGCCAAAAATAAAATTAAACTATCTAGTGTTCAGCGAAATAACAATGTCAAATACAGGTAGCCTAGTCAAATAATTAACATCCAATCACATTAACTATTACTCTCTCGCAGGAATTCCACTAACGGTCCGTATGTAGCTGCTGCTCATTCCTTTTGCATCTTTTTATGGTTAAAAAAGTACACATACCAACCTCTACTGCTTGTACTGCTACTACCTGCAGTACTACGCCTGCACCTGTCAACGACACAAGTTGTTCTGCTTTCACGAGCACATCCAATGCTAGCATCAGTAATTCTACATTTCTTGTTAGCCCAGCTAGCATGGACACTGACAGTTGTGAATCTGTTGCAGCCGAAGAGCTACCGCCCCCTTACCCGGGAAAGCACCGAACAACAGACAGGGACGTTGGACCATCGAAGACGTGCAAATATGATGAGAACTACATTCATTTGGGGTTCACTTATATTTGTAGTAGTGCCTTTCCTCAGCCATAGTGTGCTATATGTGCAAAAGTGCTATCTCACAACTCGATGAAATCTTCACTCTTGCGCAGACATTTAGAAACAAAACATGCCAATTTGAAAAATAAGCCACGTGAGTTTTTGGAGCGAGAATTAAGACGACTTTCGAGTAGTCAGACATGTATAAAAGCAAAAGATACCATTATTAAGAAGGGGCTAGAGATAGATTGGAGGGACGCCATGTGCGACTGACGTGTTTTCCCGTGGTATTTTTAAAGTTTGTGAATTTTGCAGCAGAACCGTATTTATTTTCATATATTATTTTGGTGATCCCTTCCCATAAAAACCAAGACTACTTTACTTCCAAATGTCAGCATGTCGACGAAACATAAGGCCAAAAGCATGTCAATGAAACAAAAGGCCGATGCTTTATAAACCAAAATGAAAGAACTACTCCCTTTGTAGCTTCTGAGGTTATCGTTGATCCTAAGGGACGATACGTCATAGTAACCGGTAAACTGTTTTCTACCCCTCTTGTTTTGGCTAGTGTTTATGCTCCCAATTGGGATGACACAAGTTTAATTTCTTCCTTTTTGTCTGCTATACCCAATTTAGATTCTCATTTGTTGATTTTAGGGGGGGATTTCAACTGCAAAATGTCCCCAGTTCTTGACAAGTCCTCACGAACAACTACAGGCCCATCTAAATGTGCCCTACTTATTCAAGCCTTTCTTCAGAAATATGCCATGTTTGAGGCCTGGCGTTTCCTACATCCTACAGATAGACAGTATTCCTTTTATTCTCATGTTCATCAAACATACTCCCGGATTGATTACTTATTTTTGGACAAAAAACTTCTGCCTAACCTTCGGCAGTGTACTTACAAGAGTATTGTTTTTTCTGACCATTCACCATTAGTGCTTGAACTAGAGTTTCCCCAGCGACCTCCTATGTGTTATCAATGGCGTCTTAACCCTATTTTACTCTCAGATAAGGAGTTTGTCAATTTCATTTCTTCTGAAATCACCTTATTCCTAGAAACTAATTCAACACCAGGTATGTCCTGCTCTACCATATGGGAGTCTCTCAAAGCATACCTACGTGGCCAAATTATTTCTTATACAGCCAACCAAAACAGAGTTCGGTCTCAGCGACTTTGGGACCTGAGCGAATCCATAGCCACGTTGGATGAGAAGTATGCTACGGTTCCTTCCTCTGATCTGCATAAAGAGCGCCAACTACTCCAATCTGAATTTGATGAGCTTTCTACCAGGCAAGCTGAACAGTTACTCTTGCGAGCTCGGTACAGAGTGTATGAACAAAGCGACAAGGCCAGTAAACTCCTTGCACATCAGATCCGTAAATCTGAGGCCTCACGTTTAATCCCACAAATAAGGACCCCGTCTGGTGCCACCACAGTTATACATAAAGAGATCAATGATCAATTCAAACAATTTTACTCTGCGCTAAACACCTCTGAATCCCCTCAAGACCCTTTGCTGATTGATTCCTTCTTTAATGGCCTGAATATGCCTGCAATTGATACAGACACCCATGACTGTCTAGAAGAAGAATTTACACCTGAGGAGATTGCAACAGCAGTGTCCGCAATGAAAAGTGGTAAATCACCGGGTCCGGATGGTTTTCCAACCGAATTTTACAGGACGTTTTCTGGTCTGCTTTGCCCATTCTTGTCTCGAATATTTGCAGAGTGCCTTAATACCTCAAAGCTACCGCCTAGTCTTTATCAGGCTTCAATTTCATTACTATTAAAGAAAAACAAAGACCCCCTGGAATGTGGATCCTATCGCCCAATCTCGCTTTTAAACTGTGATTACAAAATCCTAGCCAAGCTTTTAGCCATCCGTATGGAAGGCTCGCTGCACCAAGTAATACACTCTGACCAGACTGGCTTTGTGAGAAATAGGCATTTGTTTTTCAATATTAGGCGCCTTATGAATATACTGTACTCCCCAGCGTCGGAGGACCCAGAGATGGTGGTCTCACTTGATGCAGAAAAAGCGTTTGACCGTGTTGAGTGGGATTACCTAACAGCTACCCTTTATAGATTTGGCTTTGGCCCCAAATTCATTGCGTGGATAAAGATTCTTTATTTTCCCTCCATGGCTTCGGTACGGACTAGCAACTTGTCCTCTGACTATTTTCCCTTGCACCGCGGATCCAGACAGGGTTGTCCACTCTCCCCCTTGTTGTTTGCTTTGGCAATCGAACCTCTCGCCATTGCACTACGCTCCAATGATGCCATTCAAGGAATAATCAGGACGGGCTCAGAGCAGAAAGTCTCGCTATATGCGGATGACCTCCTTTTGTTTATCTCTAACCCTGATACCTCATTGCCACGCGCCTTATCTGTTCTTAAAAGGTTTGGATCAATCTCAGGGTACAAGCTGAATCTAGGCAAGAGTGAGCTTTTCCTGTAAACAAGGCTGCTTTAAAGTGCTCTTTTACAAGTTCTCAGTTTAGGATTGTCCGGGATCAATTCACCTACTTGGGAGTTAAAGTGACATGGAAATATTCAAATCTGTTTCAGGAAAACTTGGTTGCTCTAGCAGACAGTTTGAAACAATCTTTTACTTTTTGGAATTCGCTACCTCTTTCTCTTATCGGAAGGATTAATGTCATTAAAATGAGTGTGTTGCCCAAATTTCTATATTTATTTCAATGTTTACCCATTTTTATTCCAAAATCTTTTTTTATTTCACTGGATCAAACATTCATGCATTTTATTTGGGATGGCAAGGTACCACGGATTGGTAGAAAACATTTACAGAAGCCTAAGTCATTGGGGGGTTTAGCTCTACCAAATTTTCTAACATACTATTGGGCTGCAAATTTCAGAGCCCTTCTGTACTGGCTGCAGACTGATCCTACTGGCCCTAGACCACTCTGGGTCCAGATGGAGTCTGAATCGTGTAAACCTGCTGCACTTTCTTCTGTGTTGTGCTCGTCTCTCCCAGTGTCCCTAGGCAAAAGGTGTGTCAACCCAATTGTAAAGCAGTCTCTTAATTTGGAATCAGTTCCGTTTAGCCTTTGGCCTCCGAGGCTTTTCTCTATCAGGCCCAATCAATCAGAACATTTTATTTCCTCCATCTTTGAATGATGGGGCTTTTGGCATCTGGCACTCACTAGGCCTCTCCTCACTAGCCAAATTATTTTTTGATGATACATTTGCCTCTTTTGCTCAGCTACAGGAAAGGTTCAACCTCCCCCAATCCCACTTTTTCCGCTATCTCCAGACTAGGAACTTTGTCAGAGCTAACACACCTGAATTTCCCCATAGGCCTGCGAATGCGGCTATAGAGAGCATCTTGGAGCTGAACAAGCTTCCCAGGGGCGCAATTTCAGATGTATATGCAATTATTCATGACTTACAGAACCCTTCTTTGGTGCCTTTAAAGACTCGATGGGAAAAGGATTTGGGGGAGGAACTTGGGGAAGACACCTGGGAATCTGTGTTGCGCAGGGTGCATTCGTCCTCTTTTAGCACTAGACACAGCCTCATTCAATTCAAGGTGGTTCACCGTATCCACTGGTCTGGGGCCAGACTTGGAAGAATATTCTCTGATTTTGATCCTACCTGTGTCAGATGTAAAATTGAACCAGCCACACTGTTGCCTATGTTCTGGGGCTGTCATAAACTGTCAGGTTTCTGGGAATTAATATTTAAATGTTTCTCTGATATATATGACACTGTTATAGATCCCTCTCCCCTTACAGCCCTTTTTGGAGTACTGCCCATAGGTACCCCCCTGTCAAGAATCCAGTCGGACACTGTTGCTTATACAACTCTTTTAGCTAGACGGCTAATACTGCAGAACTGGAAGATGGCAGCTCCCCCATCTTATAAATATTGGCTGAGAGATGTGTTGTGCTCTCTGAAACTAGAAAAAATTATATTCAATTCACGTGGGAACCCCAAACTGTTTAATGAGGCTTGGGCTCCATTCCGGTCTTACTTTAAACAGTCCATCCTCTGATGGCATTCCTATTAAAACCAAAATAAGTCTGTATTTGACCCCCCTGTGGGGGTTGGATGAGCATTTCTCTGTGTTTTTTCTGGGGTGGGGGTGGGGGGCATTAAGGTTGATGTGCTTATTGATTGTGACCTGCGGATGCCTTGTTCATCTTGCCCGGGCAGAGACTAAAGTGTGACTAAATTTTGTTCACGCCTACATAAAATTATTATTATTCATTTTTTATTTTAAAGCATTGTAAACTTTTTTTTTTTGGTCCAGTGGATGGTTGGTCTGTGGCCTTGACTGTCTGTGAGTGGTTGCATTTCTCCACCCCATCCCTTGACTGTTTACAGGAACAATGGTGAGGTGTTTGCTCTGTCCCTATACTATAGATTGCCCTTTAACCTTTGTAGCCTTCTGCCTGGTGTGTTTAACTTGTCTAAAGTATGGTATCTTTAAAGCTATTTTTTTTTGTATTATTTGTATTTTTTCTAGTTGAGTATATTATTTATATTGCTTTGTCTTGTCTTACACACACACACAAAAAAAAAAAGAAGGGGCTAGAAGCGTCTTGGTGAGCTACCGAGTGGCTAGGACAGGCAAGCCCCACACTATTGTGGAGAACTTAATTCTTCCTGCTGCCGTGGATTTGGCTGGGACAATGCTGGGGGAAAAGGTCCAAAAAACTATACAGACAATGTCTTCATCAAACAACGTTTCACGATGCATCAGTGACATGGCAGGAGATGTTTTGAAACAATTACTGCTTCGCATACAAGTTAGTGAATTCTATGCGTTACAGCTGGATGAGTCAACAGATGTGGCGGGCCTGGCACAGCTCCTGTTATAAGTCCATTACATTTATGGGGGGTCAATTAAGGAAGACATCCTCTTCTACAAACCACTGGAAACCAGGACAACAGGAGAGGATATTTTTAAAGTACTTGACAGCTTTGTGACATCAAATGGACTTTGGTGGTCAAGATGTGTTGGTATCTGTACTGGTGGCACAAAATGACAGGGAGATATAGTGGAGTGGTAACGCGCGTGCAAGCCGTTGCTCCCGACTGCACTTGGGTACACTGCAGCATCCACCGAGATGCTCTAGCTGCCAAAGGAATACCTGACAGCTTGAAAGACGTTTTTGGACACTACAGTGAATTTGTTTGTTAAAGCAAGGCCCCTGAACTCTCGTGTATTTTCTGCACTATGCAATGATATGGGCAGCGACCATGTAACGCTTTTACAACATACAGAAGTATGCTGGTTATCAAGGGGCAAAGTATTGACACGCTTTTTTGAATTGAGAGACGAGCTTAAAGTTTTCTTTACTGACCATTTTCACTTGTCTGACTGCTTGCATGATGACGAGTTTCTCACACAACTGGCCTATCTGGGTGACGTTTTTTCTCGCTTGAATAATCGGAATCTAGGATTACAGGAACTCTCTGCAACTAAATTCAATGTGCGCAACAAAATTGAGGCTATGATTAAGAAGTTGGAGCTCCTCTCTGTCTGCATTAACAAGGACAACACAGGTCTTTCCATCATTGTATGATTTTTTGTTTGCAAATGAACTCAAGCTTACGGACAATGTCAAAAGTGATATAGTGAAGCACCTGAGTGAGTTGGGTGCGCATTTACGCAGGTACTTTCTCAAAACGTATTACACAAACAACTGGATTCGTTATCCCTTTCATGCTCTGCCTCCAGTCCACTTACCGATATCTGAACAAGAGAGCCTCCTCGAAATTGCAACAAGCGGTTCTGCGAAAATTTTATTTAAAATCAGAGTATCCTGCCTTGGCAAATCGCGCTGTTAAGACACTGATGTCCCGTGAAACCACGTACCTATGTGAGAGTGGATTCTCGGCCCACACTAGCATGAAACTAAATACAGTCACAGACTGTGTGGAAAATGATTTAAAACTGAGACTCTCTCCAATATGTTTGTTGTTGTTGCATGCCAAAATCTGAACTAAAGACCTCGGTTTAAAAGCTGACAGTGTTTTTATATACTTTTATTTTATATTGAATCCTGCGGCTGTTGGGTTAAATTGCTGTGAGCACTGCCATCTGTCCCGGGATCCTGCCAGATTCCGTATAGGGGGAGAGACGCGAAAGCCCAGGTAGCCTAACCGGCTTGGCAGTCTCAAATGGAGGCCGCCATTGAACATTTCAAGCATAGCAAGAGCTGTGTTTACTTTGCTTTGTTCCGGGACAATGTGGACCAAGCTGACTTTCAATGTTGCAACTGCTTGCGGAGGACTACAGGAGCTTAGTAGCTATTCTTTGCAAGCAAGTAGCAAACCTACATAATCTACTAGGGAACACACACCCACCTACTTTTATTTTTCTTCCACCCCAGGCACAGACGCAAGGATATGCATATTCTTGGTATAATTTGAAAGGAAACACTCTGAATTTTGTGGAAATGTGAATTGAATGTAGGAGAATATAACACAATAGATCTGGTAGAAAAAAATACAAGGAAATAAACATACGTTTCTATTTTTTATTGCTGCTGCATCATCTTTCAAATGACCAAGAACAGCCAAACATACAGATTTAGGATGCTGTGGATGATTTGAATGAAGAACATAAGATGGCAACAATAGCTGAGCAAAGTTTTAGACAGATAACTTCAAAAATGAGCGTGCTACATGACATTGAGCATGAAGTCACCCAGGTGTCCCACACAAATGTACCCAAGTGGCCGAATTGGTACAGTGATACATTTTGAAGGAAATAACTATATACAAAATACATAAATGCTATTCTAACACACCCCCAACAAATAAATATTTAAAAAAATATTTAAAAATAATAATAATAAACAAATAACAAGGGTAACTATTTACACATTTTCTATTTACAATATTGTATATTTTATAAATAAATAGATAAATATTGTGAAGACCCTCAGCCCTAAGTCCTGGTGCCATGGCCCATAGCAGTCTATTTCTGCTGTAAAGCAGAGTCTTACAGAACAGATGGTGCAGGTGATGGGGCATTTCCTGTGACAAAGGGCACAACGTCGCCTCCCCACTGTGCTCTTTTTGCCCTGAGGTACATTCATGCCTGCAGAGATGAATCTGGGCAGG
The DNA here is from genome assembly GCF_029448725.1 of Salvelinus fontinalis. Taxonomy (NCBI): domain Eukaryota; kingdom Metazoa; phylum Chordata; class Actinopteri; order Salmoniformes; family Salmonidae; genus Salvelinus; species Salvelinus fontinalis. The sequence continues at coordinate 22,286,667 of NC_074679.1, read as the reverse complement.
TGAACACCACTGGTTGACGGAGCAGAAGGTGCTGCAGTGGACTTGCTGTAGCTAGCAAGCTCCTGGATGAGCAGCTCCCTGAAGGCTAACTGTGAGATGGGGGGCTGTCTCTATCAATTTCCTCTATAATTTGGGTTAAATCTGTATACCTAGACTTTGTTTTAGCTTTTCCTGATTTATTCGCCATAATTTAAATATATAAACTTGTTGAAAATGCTATTGAATATGTACTGCTATGCGTAACACTCGTGGCTCCGTCAAGTAGGATTTGCAATGGCGAATGAACCTCTTTTACGCCAGAGTTTACGATAAAGGCTGATCTTCAAACGTATAACCATTACATATTGCCGTTTACCTCAGCTCATTGGCTATCTTCCAAGCTAGATTTCAAGATGATCAGTGGTCATTGGGTCAAAATACAGTCAATCAACGATAGACCGGTCCTACCATTGGTGCGCAATGAGGTCATTGATTGGTGTCTTCAAATCGGTTTGTTTCGGTCAATACGTCCCGGGAAAAGAGCCATCATGTATGGTTGTGTTAGTAACAACCAAAGGATTGTTACTAACTAAACTGCTTGGAGTAACCCTAGACTGTAAACTGTCATGGTCAAAACATATTGATGCAGTATTAACTAAGATTGGGAGAAGTCTGTCTATAATCAAGCGATGCTCTGCCTTCTTAACAGCACTATCAACAAGGCCGGTCCTACAGGCCCTAGTTTTGTCGCACCTGGCCTACTGTTCAGTCGTGTGGTCAGGGGCCACAAAAAAGGACCCTGGGAAATTGCAATTGGCTCAGAACAGGGCAGCACGGCTGGCCCTTGGATGTACACAGAGAGCTAATATTAATCAAATGCATGTCAATCTCTCCAAAATGATTGATTATTATTATTTGTGCCCTGGTCCTATAAGAGCTCAAAAACTCACACTCATTCTTGTGTTTAATAAATGTAACGTATAGTGTGTGTGTGCCAGGCTTACAATGATGGCAAAAAACAATATTTGAGAGTGCGCTTACCCTGGTGCTAGAGGGGGTACGAAGCTGGAGGTTGAATGTTTGAAGGGGTACGGGACTATAAAAAGTTTGGGAACCACTGACTTGTTAGATATTACTGCACTGTCGGAGCTAGAACCACAAGCATTTCGCTACACCCACAATAACATCTGCTAATCACATGTATGTGACCAATACAATTTGATTGAAATAGAGAATTTCCTCACTACATGCAAAAGCGAACAGTTCTGCATCTCACCGGTAGAAACCGGCCATCTACATTTCCTGTTTGTAACCAAACCTCAATATCCAGAATTCATAGCGATTTCAGGATGAAGTACTACCCGTCGAGGTGGACCCATTTGAGAATGGGTATCAACAGGTAGCTAACATTACAACAACTGTGTCAACAACAATTATAAAGTTTAGTCATGGTGTGGTGCTCAGTACCTAGACGTGAAAACTACAAGCAAGCACAGGCTGCTGGGGTAATATTTAAACAGCTTACCTTACTAAGAAGTCAAGCAGGGCTAGACATTCCAAAGTATATCAATGTAATTAGCCATCTGGCGATGTCATTTGTAACTTTGCAAGCCAACTTTAGCTATGTTAGCTAGCTAATTAACTACCGCAAAGGCTGAAGTGATGGCCTGTTTTCTATTTACAGAGTCCAATCCCATAAACATCTGCAGTCGCATCAACATTAAGCTCAGCACCAGGACTTAGTGTAAGTCAACTTTGCTAAATCTTTCCATGAATCCATGAAGAGCCAACACATATACTGGAGCTAGGCATAAGCATGGTCCATATCATTTGCCATAGGTAGTGTGTTTATAAATAGGCTAAAACATCTACTGTAGTTCTCTGTATTATGGAGGCTTAGTTGATTGTTTATGAACAACTTGAAGTCTAAATGGGTGAAAAGCAGAGTTTTTAGTAAGGAGGGCATAGTGTAGGTGGGTGAGCGACTGGTGTCTGTTGGGAGGGGTATTGTGTGGGAAGGTTAGCCAGCATGATCTATTGACACGAGGGGGATGGGTGGATATAATACCTTGTATTTGAAACAAAGTAGTACAATGTTGGCTAATCAGACATGTGTATGTCCTACAGACTAATCCTGCTGCCATGAAGATGACCTTGACACCAGCTTTAGTGGTACAGATCCTGTTGACCCATTGGATGAAAGCTTTCAGCTGGAAACAAGCTCAACATCTATTATGTATTATTATTATCTAATATTGACTCATCTCATACGCTGCTGCTACTGTTTATTATCTATCCTGTTGCCTAGTCACTGTATTTCTAGTTATATGTACATACTGTGCATTCGGAAAGTATTCAGACCCCTTGGCTTTTTCTACATTGTTACATTATTGCCCAAGAACATTCAGGACCCTGCCTGGAACATTAATCCAACACAACGTCCATATTCAGTTAGACTGATGTTGTATTATAACAGAATGCCTAGTATGCGCACAACTGCTTTGTGGTACAGATTATTGCTAGCTCTTGTACATATTGTATGTACAGTGCCTTCAGAAAGTATTCACACCCCTTGACTTTTTCCTCATTTTGTTGTGTTACAGCCTGGATATAAAATTTATTAAATTGAGATTGAGTCACTGATCTACACACAATAACCCATAAAGTGGAATTATGTTGGGAGATAATTTTTTAAGCAAATTAATAAAACATTTAAACCTGAAATGTCTTGAGTCAATAAGTATTCAACCCCTTTGTTGTGGCAAGTCTAAATAAGTTCAGGAGTAAAAAATGTGCTTAACAAGTCAGATAAGTTGCATGGACTCACTCTGGGTGGAATAATGGTGTTTAACATGCTTTTTAAATGACTACCCCATCCCTGTACCTCACACATACAATAAGGTCTCTCAGTCGAGCAGTGAATTTCAAGCACAGATTCAACGACAAAGACCAGGGAGGATTTCCAATGCCTCACAAAGAAGGGTACCCATTGGTAGATGTGTAAAGGAAGCCTGAAGAAAGCCTGTTCAGCCTGTACAGAATAAAAATATTGCAAAGAGGATGCATGTTTTGGAATAAGGCACTAAAGTAAAACTGCAACAAATTTGGGAAAGCAATGAACTCTTGGTAGTGAATACAAAGCATTACGTTTGGGGCAAATCCAACACATCACAGAGTACCACTCTTCATATTTTCAAGCATGGTGGTGGCTTCATCAATTTTGGGTATGCTTGTCATCGGCAAGGACTATGGAGTTTTTTAGGATGAAAAGGAAGAGCTAAGCACAGGAAAAGTCCTAGAGGAAAACCTGGTTCAGTCTGCTTTCCAACAGACACTGGGAGACAAATCCACTTTTCAGCAGGACAACCTAAATCACAAGGCCAAATATACACTGGAGTTACTTACAAAGATGACATTGAATGTTCCTGAATTGGCCTAGTTATAGTTGTCTTAAATCTGCCAAGAAATGAAAATTGCTGTCTGGCAACGATCAACAACCAACTTGACAGAGCTTTAAGAATTTTACAAAGATTGGGCAAATATTGTATAATCCAGGTAATTCTAAATATATTGGTGTTTAATTTTCCATTAACAAAAAAAAGGTATACCTTTTTTTCTCTTTGACATTAGAATATTGTGGGTAGATCGGTCACAAAATAAAAATATAATTATATCCCATTGAAAAGGTTATTGGGTATGAAAACTTTTTGAAAGCACTATATATAAAATGGAGTTTGACACTGAGCCAAGTGAATAAATGATTCTAGGTCGGAAGTTTACAGTCAGTCATTAAACCTCGTTTTTCAACCACTCCACAAATTTCTTGTTAACAAACTATAGTTTTGGCAAAGTTTTTCTACTTTGTGCATGACAAGTAATTTTTTCAACAATTGTTTACAGACCGATTATTTCACTGTATCACAATTCCAGTGGATCAGACATTTGGAGTCCACTTCTGGTAAACAAATTTTCCAAGCTGTTTAAAGGCACAGTCAACTTAGTGTACCACGTCCATCTGTAACCGAAAGTATAAACACCATGGGACCACACAGCCGTCATACCGCTCAGGAAGGAAACGCGTTCTGTCTCCTAGAGATGAACGTACTTTGGTGCGGAAAGTGCAAATCAATCCCAGAACAGCTGCAAATTTTGCCTTTTTTAACTAGGCAAGTCAGTTAAGAACAAATTCTTATTTTCAATGATGGCCTAGGAACAGTGGGTTAACTGCCTCAGGGACAGAACAACAGATTTTTTTTACATTGTCAGCTCGGGGATTCGAACTTGCAAGCTTTCAGTTACTAGTCCAACGCTCTAACCACTAGGCTACCTGCCGCCCCATCTTCACCTTGTGAAGATGCTGGAGGAAACAGGTACAAAAGTATCTACATCCACAGTAAAACGAGTCCAATATCGACATAACCTGAAAGGCCGCTCAGCAAGACAGAAGCCACTGCTCAAAAACCGCCATAAAAAAAGCCAGACTACTGTTTGCAACTGCACATTGTGACAGACTACTTTTTTGAGAAATGTCCTCTGGTCTGATGAAACAAAAACAGAACTGTTTGGCCATAATGACCATTGTTATGTTTGGAGGAAAAAGGGAGAAGCTTGCAAGCCGAAGAACACCATCCCAACCGTGAAGCACAGGGGTGGCAGCATCATGTTGTGGGGGTGCTTTGCTGCAGGAGGGAGTGGTGCACGTCACAAAATAGAAGGCATCATCAGGGAGGAAAATGATGTGGATATATTGAAGCAACATCTCAAAACATCAGTCAGGAAGTTAAAGCTTGGTCGCAAATGGGTCTTCCAAATGGACAATGACGCCAAGCATACTTCCAAAGTTGTGGTAGAATGGCTTAAGGACAACAAAGCCAAGGTATTGGAGTGGCCATCACAAAGCCCTGACCTCAATCCCATAGAACATTTGTGGGCAGAACTGAGAAAGCGTGGGCGAGCAAGGAGGCCTAGAAACCTGACTCAGTTACACCAGCTCTGTCAGGAGGAATGGTCCAAAATTCACCCAACTTATTGTGGGAAGCTTGTGGAAGGCTACCCGAAACGTTTGACCCAAGATTAAATTGTTTAAGGCAATGCTACAAAATACTAATTGAGTGCATGTAAACTTCTGACCCATTGGGAATATGATGAAAGAAATAAAAGCTGAAATAAATAATTCTCTCTACTATTATTCTGACATTTCACATTCTTAAAATAAAGCGGTGATCCTAACTGACCTAAGACAGGGAACTTTTACACTGATAAAATGTCAGGAATTGTGAAAAACTGAGTTTGAATGTATTTGGCTAAGGTGTATGTAAACTTCCGACTTCAACTGTATGTAAAAGAACATCAAAAACAGTTTAGTCGTCCAGCTCTTCTTGGAAAGAGGAATCAGAAGCAGCCATTGTAATTATTTAGCTAGCCATCTCAGTCAGACAGTGCATGGTCATATAGCTACCGTGAACCTGTAGAAACTAGTAACGCCCCCGTTTGGAAAGGTCTGCCTTCAAAAAGGTGGGAACACAATTGGACAAGGAAGTAGGGCTCCCGTCAGGGTGTAGTCTTTACAAAGTAAGGGAAAATTTGTCAACCTAAATATCCTGCAATGTCTCAACGATGTTCCTATGTCTCTATTGAACAAGGACAACCATATCTAATCGCTGCTAGCGAGCAATCGACGAAACACAAAGACCACAATAATTGCTATAAAACATGACTCCATTCATTTTTAGATCAGACAACAGGCAATGACAAAAATACCGCAATGGTGCATACTTATGTCTGAAACACCTCTCCTCACTCATAATTATGTAGGGAGACTAGGAAAACACCTCAAATAGTGTCTAGCACTGAAGTTTCCATTTAAGATGTGGACTACCTGATTCGGTCTTCTGGGTTAAACTGTTGAACTGGGGCTCTAACACATGCCCACTGCCCAGGGATTCATGCAATACCAGACTACTGTGTGACATGCCTCTGGGCCAAATCAACTAGGCCAGAGACACTAACAAAATGAGGATGTATTTGGTTGGAGTAAGTGAATTGGGTGGAAAGCCTGTATTGTGGACAGTATAAACTACTGAATGTTTTGTGCACTTTACTGTAACTACATCACATGCTCTAATTGATTAACGTTCAACTGTGAGAGTGCACTGTCTGGTGTGTGCATTAGGCCCAGTCCACAGTGTTGAACTGGTGAAGGTCATCTAGTCATCTGAAGCCAATGGAATATTTACACTGTACTGTAAAAACATCCAGACACTTGGCTAACAGCTCCCTGACCTGTTCAGACTGAAACACTTCCTGTAGGCATATATTGATGACAAGAAGTAATTTACTGTAGAAAAGTGTGTAAAATGTTCCCTAGCTGCAGGAAGCTAAATGTTTGCCATTCACACTGCATGGAGTCATTAATATCCTACATTACACTCATACAGGAGGGCCTAGTCAATCAGCTTTTGATCAGGCAGACTGAAGGAGACTCTCATTGGCATAAATTTTGCTCTGCCTCTGCTTTGGCTGTCTGTCAGGAAGATTGGGCTACAGGCCTAGCACTGCAGGTGCAGCACACCAGTGGCAATTTAGCTGGATCTGGTGAGTGAGTGAGTGAGAGAGAGCGAGCGAGCAAAGGGGAACAGGAAAAAGAGGGATGAGGGAGAGAAAGAGGTTGTCTCTGGCACAAGGCTAAGAGCAGACACGCACAGAGAGGTCTTTAACCAGGCTAAGATGCCTGAGGGGCAACAACACAGAGCTGAGGAGATGTGGAGTAGCCTGCTAATATGGAGACAGATGAATGGGTGCAGGGTTAGCTAGCGAACCAAATCCCATACCACTCTGCCTACACTCTCGGAGAGAGAGAGAATAAAGAGACTAGGGAGAGGGATAATTACATTTTTAAAACAGCTCTCTCAGATACTGTGGTTTTGTTTCAATGCGGAGGTGCCTGGGGCCATGGAGAGATGGATGAAAGAGACCCCCCATTGGAGGAATGTAGGCTAGGCAGCAGGCACTGTGTCACTAGGCAGGCCAGGCAGCAGTGTGCTGCAGTTCAGTCACTGTGCCACTCACTGCCTCTCTCAAGGATACCTGGAGCAGTGCCCTGAATCTGCAGTCAGACAGACCGCTAACTGACACAGCCACAGTGTTCTCAATTAGGAATATACACCCTACATAGCAGGCACCTCTCACCCCAGTCCATCCACAGCAGCCACCGAGCCAATGGGGGACATCAGTAGGGCACAGCAGGCTCTTCATCCTCCTCCTCATCCTCATCTACCTCTGACGTCAGGAACTCTGAGTGTGCCAACTGCTAATCAAGCCTAATCTCACCACCGCCACAGCACAGACGCTGCGACAGCTCAGCTATTTCAAAACCAAGTATCAAGAAGCCAACCTGCAAGAAGCTAGGAAAGTGTCTGAAAACACAATAAACCTCCACTCAGTCAGCCAAGCGAGCTCAGAACTCATTCCACAGCCCTCAGAGCAGAACTGAGTCGCTGACTTTTGACCATGTTAAGAGGTTAATGATAAATCTAATGATAAATCCAGTACTAGGAAGCAATGGAAGCATAGCAGGAACAGGCTCATTCAGAGGCCTTGATAACACACAGCTGCTCCCACCACCAGTGAATGAACCAGAGACACCAGCAGCGCAGCACTGAAGGCCCCGGAGCCGTCAATCATAATTCATCCTACTGAGCCAAATTTGTTTCCCTTATGAAGTCAACGGAAGTACATTCACTAGGACTGACACTATAGACTGATGCATGGAGCTGCTGAGCTTATAAAGCACTCAGTCTGCACTGCAGCCAGCCAGCGAAGGGCAGGTCATAGTAACGTACAGGCCTCTCAGAGCTAGTTTGGCACGGTATACCGAAACTTCTGTACTTTTTCGATACTAGAACATTAAAAAGACTGTTCGGTACTAGAATTTGTGTTACTGTCGGTACTTCTGTCAAATGTTTCTCGGGTCGTCTACTGATTGAGAGAGGATCAAGTCTCTCAATCAGCGCAGACGTCCACTTTTATCGCTAGATCACCGTGACTGCTCCACTTACTCATTGCTAGCTCTAGCCTGTCAGGAGAAACCACTTAACTCACTGGGAGTCTGGGCTGCATCACCACTTATGCAGCACAGAAGTTAAAACTCTTGAATAATGCAACACTGACGAAACTTAATTAATGTTCCCAAAACAATGTCCAATACAGGCTAGAACACTTTACAATGTAAGAAGATACCGGTAGCTTCCAGATTTGTAGGCTAACTCTCCTTGCTAGCTTACAGCTGAAGCTAACATCAATTCACTACCCTAACACAGACATATGGAAATGTCTGCTCTACCCAAAATTACAACCAATTAATTGCAGCATTACCACAAAAAATGGAAGAAGCAAGTAGAAGGGGAAAAAAGTAAGGAACTTGTATGTCGGCCCTATATTAAAGAACATAAATGGTTAAAGAAAAGTGTGATAAATAAAAACATATACCAATTTAATTTAAGGACCAAAAAACTGACAACTGTGCCATATAAATTGCAAAATAGTTGGGAAGAGATTTTCGATGTAACCATTCCATGGCACATGGTTTATGAATTGATACGCAAAACAACGCCGGATTCAAAACTTCGAATTTTTCAATTTCAATTATTGTACAAAATTCTTGCAACTAATAGAATGTTATATATATGGGGGATACAATCTTCCCAGCTCTGCAGATTCTGCTGCGAGGAGGCAGAGTCATTAGATCATTTATTTTGGTATTGTCCGTATGTAGCTCGTTTTTGGTCACAGGTCCAGGAATGGTTGAAGAATTGCAACATTTGCGTAGAACTAACGCTACAGATAGCAATACTGGGGGATTTGAAAAGCCATAGTCAATCAATCAATAATATAATTTTTATTTTAGCAAAAATGTTTATTTTTTATTTACAATCCGTGGAAGCTATGAGAATAGGAAGATTCAAATCTTTTGTGAAGCATCACAGCACAGTTGAAAAATATATGGCAAATAAAAATCCGAAATGGATGATGTTGGAAGATAGATGGGAAGGGTTGAGTGGAGCTGAAGGGTGGGACTAATAACAAGATAAACAATGTAGGGCATACGGGATCTGTGAAATGTGTATAGGTGCGGAGCTTTTGTGAAATAGCACAGTTACAAGTGGAAATCAAACTGGATGGACAACAGAAATAGAGGAAGGACTAAGAACAAACAAGAGAGAACTATTATAAAGTAGACTGTGTCTGTAAAATGTGTATAAGATGTATAAATTGAAGGTAAAAACAGAAATGTTTATCAGTTTACTCCAATAGGGGGATCAGTGGTAGGGTTTGCGGGGAATAATAATAAAGGTATACTCTTAAAAAGTATGTATGTCTATATAGGTATGTGTATGTATATATGTGTATATGTATGCATACGTGTATGGATATATATATTTACCCCAAAAAATATGGGGGAATGGAAATGATGCAGACAATTACATTGGAAGCAACATTCTTTCCGCAATATTAAGCTGATCCACCCCTAAAAAAATATATATATAAATATATATATAAATATATATATAAATATATATATAAATATATAATATATATATATAATATATATATATATATTTTTTTTTAGGGGTGGATCAGCTTAATATTGCGGAAAGAATGTTGCTTCCAATGTAATTGTCTGCATCATTTCCAATCCCCCATATTTTTTGGTTGAAAACTATATACTATATATATATAATAAATTCACTACCCTAGTACCTTGTTTATGCAAACCATAATTCAAATATTGCTGATTGACTAAAGCTTTTGGTGACATTCACTTCGTCCCCCCATGTCTCTCCCAGTCAAGATCATCTTTGCTCGAGCCTCGATTTGACTGTGTGAATGACATCATGGGTCTTAAAGAGACAATGTGCACTTCTATAAAAAGAAGAGATTGCTTCTTCCATGCAAATGTTGTTGATCAGTAAAATAAAATAAGTTCCAAATGGAAGGGAAACAGATAGTTTTTCCATCTGTTGCCTCATGAAATCACCCAAAACAAGCTAAATAACTCAATGCATGCACACTTCTCTCTCCTACCGAGACTGAAAAACAGCTTCTATCTCAAGGGCATCAGACTGTTAAACAGCCGTCACTAACACAGAGGCTGCTGCCCACATACAGACTTGAAATCATAAGCCACTTTAATAAATGGATCACTAGTCACTTTAATAATGTCACTTTAATAATGTTTAAATACCTTGCATTACTCATCTCATATGTATATACTGTATTTTATACCATATATTGTATCTTGCCTATGGCACTCGGTCATTGCTCATCCATATATGTACATATTCTTATTCCATCCCTTTACTTATATTTGTGTGTATTAGGTAGGTGTTGTGGAATTGTTAAGATTACTTGTTAGATATTGCAGCACTGTCGGAACTAGAAGCACAAGCATTTCGCTACACTCGTAATAACATCTGCTAACCATGTGTATGTGACCAATACAATTTGATTTATTGAATATGCATTCATCTGTATTGTGAATAGGCCTAGGCTATATCTTGATTTACCCAGTTTATTAATAGAGATTACAATGAAAATAAATTACCATTATGTTGCTATGTAGCTAGATTGTTTTTTTTTTAACCAAACATCAAATTGATTGTATAATTGATTAATTAATGCATACATTCAAAAATCTAAAAGTTTAAATTATTTTAAAATGTAAAATATTTGTCTGGATCATGTGCCATTATGTGACTGGCTAATACACCTTCTTATTTTGGTATCGTTTTGCTATCAAGTATCATAATGGTATCGAGTATCGTGATACTAAACCTGGTATCGGTAGAGAAATCAGAATGATGGTATAGTGACAACACTACTCAGAGCATGGCCCTGGCTGCTGGCAGTGTGATTTAGAACTGAAGCTTTCAAGTTAGAAGACATTAATAACAGCCTGAGCAACATGCATCATCTTCTCTAAGCTAGTGTATGATTAACTCCTGACCATCAGGTTAAAGCCACAGAGATCAAATCAAACTTTGTCACATGCACCAAACACAACAAGTGTAGACCTTACTGTGAAATGCTTACTTACAAGCCCTTAACCAACAGTGCAGTTCAAGAAGAGTTAAGATTTTTTTTATTATAGTAATAAAAAAATTATAAAAAGTAACACAATAACGAGGCTATATACACGGGGGTACCGGTACCGAGTCAGCGTGCGGGGGTTAAGTTAGTTGAGGTCATTTGTACATGTAGGTAGGGGTGAAGTGACTATGCATAGATAATAAACAGAGTAGCAGTAGCGTACTAAACAAATGGAGGGGGGGCGGGGGGGGTATGGTAGAAGCTGTTAAGGAGCCTTTTGCTCCGGTACCACTTGTCGTGCGGTAGCAGAGAAAACAGTCTATGACTTGGGTGACTGGAATCTCTGACAATTTTATGGGCTTTCCTCTGACACCGTCTATTATATAGGTCCTGGATGGCAGGAAGCTTGGCCCCAGTGATGTACTGGGCAGTACGCACTACCCTCTGTAGCGTCTTACGGTCAGATGCCAAGCAGTTGCCATACCAGGTGGTGAAGCAACCGGTCAGGATGTTCTCGATGGTGAAGCTGTAGAACATTTTGAGGATCTGGGGACCCATGCCAAATTTTGTCATGCACCTCTTTACGACTGTCTTGGTGTGTTTGGACCATTATAGTTCGTTGGTGATGTGGACACCAAGGAACTTGAGACTCTCGATCCGCTCCACTACAGCCCCGTTGATGTTAATGAGGCCTGTTCGGCCCTCCTTTTCCTGTAGTCCACGATCAGCTCCTTTGTCTTGCTCACATTAAGGGAGAGGTTGTTGTCCTGGCATCATACTGCCAGTTAACTGACCTCCTCCCTATAGGCTGTCTCATCGTTGTCGGTGATCAGGCGTACCACTGTTATGTTGTTAGCAAACTTAATGATGGTGTTGGAGTCGTTTGGCCACGCAGATGTGGAACAGAGGCAGTGGTACAGCTGCTCACTCAGGCTGGAATTCATATGTATCCACCCTGATAAATAACAGTGGTTTACAACTAGCTGTCAACAGCCTTGCTACACCTCCCAGGGTTGTGTGATCTTGGCAGCTAAGCATGTCATGCCACTGTCAGATACAATCACTCAGGTCAGCCTTAGTAGTTGCCTATTGGAATTTGCAAATCTGCAAACAATGCAGATGCAAAGTTTGGTAAGCAAATGACGGCACAAACAGCAAACCGTCATTCTTTTACCAGACTTCGCATCTGTACTGTTCTTAAAGTAAATGTGTTTTTGTCAAATTTTCACTGGAAACTGTCAGAGTATGGTTTGCTTAACTTCGCAATCATTGGTTTTTGTTTGACATACTTTTTGAAGTACAAAATATGAGTCCCAGTGGAATTGCTGTGCAAAATTAAATATGATAACACTTGACCAGGCCACATCATCGGTATTATACAACAGATTGAACCTTTGACAGACATGGTAGCAGTACCTGGCTGCAGCCTGACCTCAGGCCAGTCAGTCTGTTTTCACAGTATAGGGAGCGGCTAGTCTCGGCAGTTTAGCACAGGGGAGCCACTTAACTGGCGACTGTCACTCTTCCTCATGAGGTTGCCTTACTTCATTAACCAGCAGCGGCAGGCAAGCTGCTGCACGGTCATCACTATCTGGCCATGCTACAAAAGGACAGTATGAAGATGCTTTTTACTTTACCCCAACCTCTAACCCAAAATTAAGAACAAATGGGGTAGCTCATGTTCTTGCTCATCAATTCTGAGCATAGGCCTAGGAATTTTGTTCTTAGCAGCATGGTCATCTATTGATTACCCTACAGCCCATGTGGAGTCTACCCTCCAATGCCTTTCGGATTATCTCACCAGAAAAAAAACAAGACCCTTTAGATTTCAATGGAGATGGCAACCAGGGTAGAAAAAGAAACATGAGGCTATTTACTGGGACAACACACACCTATAGGCAGTAATGAGAAGAGACTGTAGGCCTATCTCTGTAAGAAATTAACAGGATTAGGCCACGGCGGGTGGTTTGTTTTCCTTTAGGCTGTAAACCTAGAGTACCACAACAGATTAAAGCTGGAATCCGAAGCGGGGGAAACTGCTACGGCCATACAACAAAGATGTCAGCCTACTTCAAACATCATTGCACGCGCAATAGAACAGCAGAGTACGTACAATTTTTTTAACCTTTATTTAACTAGGCAAGTCAGTTAAGAACAAATTCTTATTTACAATGACGGCCTACACCGGCCAAAAGCTAACCAGGATGACGCTGGGCCAATTTATACGACGCCCTATGGGACTCCTGATCACGGCCAGTTGTGATACAGCCCGGGTTCGAACCAGGGTCTGTAGTGACATCTCTAGCACTGTGATGCAGTGCCTTAGAGTGCTGCGCCACTCGGGAGCCCCCTATGATTATTTTTTTTTTTTAATTCACGATGCAGAATGATCCTCTGCCACGTTTCAAAAACAAACAAAAAAACAATCACAAATGTGCCTGGGATGACCAGTGGCGCTGTTTCAACAATGCGGACCTCACCTTTAAGAGTTTGGATTAGTTCGCACTAGAATTTTTGTTACATCTGTCAAATGTGTCTCACGTGATTGAGATGATCAAGTCTGTATCAGTGCAGCCCCTTTATAGCCATTCAATGCTGTCTGAGCTGCATTACCTCCCCACTCACGCTGCACAGAAGTTAACACACTTGAATAATGTAAAACGACAAGTAGAAATGTATCAACTTGATGGACATTGTTTTGATAACAGTAATGCAGGCTAGAACACTTTTACAATGCAAGACACAATCGGTAGCTTCCAGCTTTAACTGTAGGCTAACTTTCCTTACAGCTACATTCACTACCCTTGTACTTTGTTTGTGATAATATGAAAACCATAAAACAAAATATTCTGATTTCAAAGCTGACGGTCACCAAAAACGTTATTAAATTCACGTTGTCTCCCTCACCACCAAAAAAAAATTATCTTCCTTAGCCTCCCGTCTCATTTTCACTAGATTCAACAAAGGGCTTGCAGTTGACGTATAAAGCCTTCTGGTGGCCATGTTGGGAGACCACCGCATTAATTCTTGACAACAACAGCTGAGTGACTACCCCAAACTGCATGATAACAGTGCCCAAAACTAGTCGATTGATCACCACGGTCATTTTATGTGCAGTGTTTGCCTGCTCTAAAAAGACAGGATTGTTTTTGTTTTTTAGATTACCCGCAATCATGAAACACCAAGGAGAGAAGACTTAAGTGAATAAACGTTTTTGCCCGTCAAGACCTGAACCTAGACAGCTGTCAGTCCAGTGTCTGCTCTGATCATTTCATCACTGGTAAGTCTGATTGATTTGCGAGTTTAGTTTAGCTGTTATGCTAACCAGGTGTTAACAACAAGACTATGTTAGCCAACATAAGCTAACTAGATAGCTTGTAGTCTAGATATTAGCATGTGCCTCTTACATAGTCGGCGCATGAGTTTCAAGTTTTGGGGAAGCTCTTTTTTTTCCACCATAAAAATGCACCTTTATAATAAAGCATTGCATTCATCTATCATCACATTTGCAGACTAATGTAAGTCTACTATTCCTAATGTGATGAGTAGATTTGATAGTCATAATTTAGGCTATTAATGAGCGCGTAGTGGCATAGGCCTATAGGCTATATCCGCTATGTTTCTTTCCTTTGCACAGGAAAAATGTGGCCTTTGATAAAAACTTCATGCAATTCTACTACACTTTATATGACAAATCACAGAGTACCTAGGCCTACTCTGCTGACACTGACAACAGATCAATAAAAATGAGCTTTTCTTGAATGCAACCATGTAATCTAATCCTATGAAAAGGGGATTCACACATTTTACAATATGATGTCCATCTAACCTGGAGGAGGACATTATTGTCCAAAACAACTCGTGGCACTGACCCAATGATAATTTGTTGAAAACTTTATAAGGAGGGTAAATGTATGGACATTACAGCATAGGACAAATACCTCAATGGGATATGACAACCTGTTGTGTTGTTGACTATTGCTGGTTCCAGCCAACCAAAATATTTTATCTGTATATGACACTGAAACACTTAAATGAATAAAACACAACCAAACAATCAAGAGCCCTGATGGTACAGGTGACCTGAAGAAGTGATATTCTAACAGCAGGTGTGCTTTTTATTTGTTTATTCACTATAGGTTCACCAGCTGACCTCTATCAAGACACCCTTGTCGACTGGATTCCCACTGTGAAGATGCACAATGCTGCAGCAGCATCAGTTTCTACTTCATCCTTTTCCAGATATGGAAGGAGACATCGCTCAGACAAAATGCTTGTCATATGCTGTGCCATTGTCAATCTGAATGATTCTGGTGTGCCATTTGAGGAGAGAACACCTTCACCTTGTTGTCATGACAAAAGTTACCCATTAAACTGTATGGATATATAAAATATAATTTGGAATAACATGTAAAAGACTATTTATGATATCATAAACAGACTTACTTTAATAATAGGCTATATTGTTGTATGGGTAAAATTAAAAGTATTGTGTGTGTCATTTCTGCCTTGCCCCATTGAATAAAATGTATTTCTTATAGCCAAACTATATATTTATTTTGCAATTTAAACACATTTAGCATAGACAATGTAATTGTTGTGGTAGTCTTAGGCAAACCATCTTCATGGTTTCAACCATCTTCACCAACCTTCAAAAGTATCTGGCATTGAACATGGTAGTAGTTGTGTGTATGTTTTAAACAAAGGATCCCATCAGCTCCTGCTTCCAGACATTGCACTGACAAGGGTTGGATTTGCACTGAACAATTTAATGTCAAGGTGTGTACAACGTCTAGTATAATAATTAGCCGCATACATTGTCTACTGTTATTATTTTAGATACACCAAGGTGCTAGTAGACATTAATTGCAAAACTGTGTTGTGACATGTGAATATATTTAGCATAGTTTTATCTAGGGTTGCACATTTTGGGGAATATTCAGAGGTGGAAAATGTCCATGGGAATTAATGGAAATATATGCAAATTAATAGTAATACCATTTAAATGTAGATGGTTTTTGCATTTACCATATCATATGGAGACAGAAATAAACATTTTACCTTATCATGAGTAGACATAATTGCAAATGATTAAATCCTTCCAATAGAAATTTTAAAAAACTATTTAGTTACGAATTCAACTTTAATTAAATTATTTGACTCTTCACATGGGATGATTTCACTGAACAACAAAAGGGAATATAGAACGATCCCCAATGATCCATCTCATCTCCAAAAAAAAACATTTAACATTACATCTGTAAAATGATAGTCTAGGACCTAAAGCTTTGGTTGTCTTCCTCTCAGGCTTCCATGTCTTCTTATGGAACATCCTCAATGTCCATCAGACTCTGAGGCCTCATCTTCACTGTCACTTTCCAACCTTGTTGAGGATGGCTCGTTGTCAGGCTCAAAAAGCCTCAAATTTGCCCGGGTGGCCACCAATTTTTCAGCCCTTGTATTGGTCAGCCTGTTGCGTGCTTTGGTCTGTGAGTTCCAAACAAGGACCAGTTGCGCTCTGAGGCGGCTGATGCTAGTGGGATTTGGAGGATGATAGAGGCAACAGGGAAAAGAGCCTCAGATCCACAAAGTCCCTTCCACCAGGTGGCTGATGTTGGCATGACAGCCATATTGCATCTCTATCCCAAAGCCCTTGCTTGGAAGTGTACTTTGCCAGACTGCCAAGAACCCTGCCCTCATCCAGGCCAAGGTGGCGAGACATGGTAGTGACACCATAGGCCTTGTTAATCTCTGCACCAGACAGGATGCTCTTGCCAGCATACTTGGGGTCCAACATGTACGCTGTGGCGTGTATGGGCCTCAGGCAGAAGTCTTCCCGCTTTTTTTTTAATGCATTTCAGAACTGCAGTTTCCTCTGCTTGGAGCAACAGTGAAGTGGGCAGGGCAGTACAGATTTATTCTCTTACATCTGCAAGCAGAGTCTGAACATCAGACAGGATGGAATTGTCTCCCTCAATCCATGCAATGGCTACTGCTATAGGTTTCAGGAATTTCGGGCTGCTTACCACTCTCCCCCAAAATACATCATCCCAGGAGAATCCTCTTGATGGTGTTGTCCATATCGGCAGACTGTGATATGGCCATTTCCTGGAGAGACTCCTTCCCCTCCAGGAGACTGTCAAACATGATGACAACACCACCCCAACAGGTGTTGCTGGGCAGCTTCAATTTGGTGCTCTTATTCTTCTCACTTTGCTTGGTGAGGTAGATTGCTGCTACAACTTGACCGTTCACATACCTAAGCATTTCCTTGGCTCTCTTGTAGTGTATCCATTGTTTTCAGTGCCATGTCATCCTTGAGGAGCAGATTCAATGCATGAGCAGCACAGACAATGGGTGTGATGTGAGGGTAGGACTCCTCCACTTTAGACCAAGCAGCCTTCATGTTTGCAGCATTGTCTGTCACTAGTGCAAATACCTTCTGTGGTCCAAGGTCATTGATGACTGCCTTCAGCTCATCTGCAATGTAGAGACCGGTGTGTCTGTTGTCCCTTTTGTCTGTGCTCTTGTAGAATACTGGTTGTGTGGTGGAGATGATGTAGTTAATCCTTGCCCACTAACATTCGACCACCCATCAGAGATGATTGCAATACAGTCTGCTTTCTCTATGATTTGCGTGACCTTCACTTGAACTCTGTTGAACTCTGCATCCAGCAAATGAGTAGATAAAGCATGTCTGGTTGGAGGGGTGTATGCTGGGCGAAGAACATTCAGAAATTTCTTCCAATACACATTGCGTGTGAGCATCAGAGGTGAACCAGTTGCATACACAGCTCAAGCAAGACATTCATCAGCATTTCTGATTCCAGGAGGACCATGAGCTGGTGCTACCGATAAGGTGTCTGATTCATCGTTTTCACCTTGAATAGAAGTAGAGGGACTTTATAAGCTGTTATAAGCTAACTTTTTGATGAATTTAAGCAAATTTCCTGGGCTTAACTTCCCATGGAAAATTTCTGGAAAATTTGCAACCCTAGTTTTATCTTAGAATGGTATATTTCACCAGATGTGTTGGCGGGTGGTCAATTTGAAAGGCTCTACAATGCGAGCATTATATTTGTCAATAAAAATGGGCAAAAGTCAAGTAAGAGCACATGTGCGAGTTTGGGTTAGAAAAATGCTGCAGTAGCTGTTTTCAAAGTATTTCTGTCGTTTTTCATAGCTGCTAACTACACAAATAAATTGGAATCCTATATCCAATCTCGCGCAGCAACACTGCCTGTCAAGGAAGCCGTGGGCAATGAGTGAAGTGCTGATAGATAAAATTTTGGAGGTGCTACGTACAGGCATAAAAGTTAGTCTAATTTACTCGAAAGTCAACAAAGTGAGACTGTTGTTTTTCAACGTTGGTTTGAGTCTGCTGCTTCAACTGATAGTCAAATCCCAAATCACAGACACAGGTTTTAATTTTTTCACAGACACGTGAGAGGACTCGAGTGGCCCATTACCACGTCAACCTCCCAACTTAAAGGGGCAGCTGAACATATTGTCTCTGATATTTTCATTAAAAGACAGGTCAAAAAGAAAAAGTATGAAATTGAGCAATATACCACATTAATTCTTACTAATACATTTCTTGTTTTAGAAACATTACAAACCATGGTCATCCGTTTTGTGTTGTTTTTCTTTTATGTAATTATGTCCCAAAAATATTTTGGCTGGTAAAAAATCTGAGTGACTGGTAGATCTTTAAAAAAAAATGTTTTATCTACCTTCCACAGTGGCTGGTGGACCAAAAAGTTAATTTTAGGCCCTGATCAGTATCATAGTGAACATTCTGGTATCGTGACAACACTGATTCTGTTATTTGAACTTAAGACCATGAAACCAGTCTGACCAAACTTACCAGTTTGGTTGACTCATGAGCTGTCTAAAGAACACAATAAATATTGCTCAGTGCAGAACATAGGCTAGGCCTAGGCTACTCCTCACCCTTTGTTCTATTGCATATGTCGTTGTAATGTTCCTCTGCCCCTCTTACATTTAAATTCAGCATTTAGCCTACAGTGCAAAATAATTGTAGATTGCGAGACATTTTTTGTCAAGCTTTGATAAAAATCATGAACCTTTTTACATTCCTTCAGATTCTGCAGAATGACAACTGTCAAACACATTAAATTGATGAGAATGAAAAAAAATCAATCACAGTGACCTTGAGTGACCAAGCAGAGACGACACTAAAGACTTTTTGAAGATAGTCAAAATAAAGGTGAATGATTGGCAAACATTTCAAAGGTCAGTGAAGCATAGTAAGTCTCTCCAGACTTCACTCAATCAACTCCCTCTTTACAGCTCTGAAATACACTGAGAATACAGAGATTCACAACATGTATATTTCTTATTCCTCAAACACACTTCCCTCTGCTCTTAAGCGAATATTCATGACTGTTTGGACTTGGAGGACTGTAGTTGAGAATAATAGACATTAGAGATTGATTGACAGATACTAGGAAATGCAGAGGAGAGTTGAATGGTCTGGATCAGTCAGGTGTTTGTTCTGAAAGACAGAGCAAAAGTGTTATCCCAAAGCCAGACCTTCCTCCCTGCGGGACTCAGTTGTGACAGGTCTTAATTGGGCCTGGGCGGTATACCGTATATCGGGCTATTTGGGAAAAGCCATGGGATGATTTTTACATACCGTCAATATCGTCATAACAATTTCCTGGATTTTTAAAAATACATTTCAATATTTGTATTTACCTGCAGTCGACTTATGTAATACTTTAGGAGATAAAGCAGGTTGCCAAGAGTGCGCAAAGTTGTCATCAAGGCAAAAGGTGGCTACTTTGAAGAATCTTAAATATAAAATATATTTTGATTTGTTTTAACCATGTTTGGGTTACTACATGATTCCATGTGTTATTTCATAGTTTGTGTCTTCACTATTATTCTACATTGTAGAAAACAGTAAAAATAAAGAAAACCCCTTGAATGAGAAGGTAATATATATATATATATATATATATATATATATATATATATATATATATATATATATATATATATATATATATATATATATTTTTGCCACTGCTTGACAAAAACATTTTTGGTCGGCAAACAGGCGATCGACCAAACAGTCGACTAAATGTTGTCAGCCCTGATCACAACTTTGTTCATTTGCACAATTTTTCTCAATCACTCTCGCTTGTAAATGTCCACACTCAAAGAAAATAACATTCGGTACCTACTAGATATACTTGTATAACTTTATGATCTGGATTTGCGATTAGGTTTGTTCGTTGTCGCTCGTTAGCATTTAGGTAACAGTGTCAATGTGATTTCACTATTAGTTTGTGATAATTTTGTTAGCATTTTGGTAAGAGGCCCAACAAGCTTTTCTTGCGTTTTTAGCGCCCCCTTTTGCGCTATGCCGTAAATCCCAGTATGAGAGAAAGATGATATGACAATATAAAAATCTGGATACCACTCAAGCCTAGTCCTGATCTCTTCCAACCCATTAGTGGAAATCTTGGATGTTTCTGTAGTCGTTCCTAAGACTGTTCATAAATGATTCAATAGTAGGGTTCCAAATAAACAACCACTGCAGGTACACATTTAATTTCTCTTAAAATCAGGACATACAAATGTACATTTACATTTTAGTCATTTAGCAGGAGCTCTTATCCAGAGCGATTTACAGTAGTGATAGCATACATTTTCATACTGGTCCCGTGGGAATCAAACCCACAACCCTGGCGTTGCAAGCACCATGCTCTACCAACTGAGCCACAGCAAATGTTCTTTCCTTTCCCCCAATCTAATCAACACACTTCATTAGTAGACTTGCTGCACCAAAGCCTGCACTTCTACAGTATGTCAGCTTAATGGAAATGGCCATGGCCAAACTGAACTATAGACCACAGACTTGATGTTGACTCCTAAACGTCACAAACACCAGCTAGCATTAGCCTCAGGCCACGCAGCTAGAGGTGTGCCTTACTCCATAGTCCCAGGCACTGACCTGAGCACCCAACACAGCATCTAGCCTGTGCACCTCGGCCAAGATGGGGATTATAGCCTGGCCGAAAAACACAGCATCTAGCCAGTACACCAATGTCAAGATGGGGATTATAGCCTGGCCGAAAAACACAGCATCTAGCCAGTACACCAATGTCAAGATGGGGATTATAGCATGGACGAAACACAGCATCTTGCCAGTACACTAATGTCAAGATGGGGACTAGATATCCCTGCTGGACATCACACTCATTACCGTATGTCACCGTTGTCATACTTATTTATTTACCCAGAAGTAGGTCAGTGCTGACTCTGCATTAGGTGATGGGCCTAGTACTCTGTTTGACAAAAAAATAATATATGTTTTTCTACTGTACTTGACATCATGAATCCAGAAATATCAAGCCCGTTTTGTGAAAGAACACCATCTAAGCCTAAATTACTGACAATGGCGCTCTGAGGCCTGTGTGAGGTGGGGATAAAGAGGACAGCTGTATGCCAGCTGCATTTTATCATGGCACACATTGTTTGAAATGCTAATTGCCTGGGGATCATGGCACAGTGCTTCTTTATACTGCCAGATGCTTATCTTGGTGCTGTACCAAGCTTAGGGACGTCACACCCACACCGGCCGGCCAGCTCACTGGCAGGAATAGGAGTGGACTGAGCTGACCCTGATCTTAAGGTAAAGACAGATAAGTACACTGAGTATACCAAACATTAGGAACACTTTCCTAATATTGAGTTGCACCCTCCCCTTTTGCACTCAGAACAGCCTCAATTCATCTGGGCATGGACTCTACAAGGTGTCAAAAGAGTTCCACAGGGATACTGGCCCATGTTGACTCCAATGCTTCCCACAGTTGTGTCAAGTTCACTAGAAGTCATTTGGGTGGTGAACCCTTGAACTGTTAAATGTGAAAAACCCAGCAGCGTTGCAGTTCTTGACACAAACCGTTGCGCATGGCATCTACTACTGTACCCCGTTAAAAAAGCACTTCAAAATTTGTTCTTGCCCCTTCACCCTCTGAATGGCACACATACACAATCCATATCTCAAATTTCTCAAGGCTTAAAAATCTTTATTTAACCAGTCTCCTCCCCTTCATCTACACTGATTGAAGTGGATTTAACAAATGACATCAATAATGGATCATAGCTTTCACCTGGATTAACCTGGTCAGTCAAAGTCATGGAAATTGTTGTTAAATGTTTTTTTACACTCTGTGTTTATACACTAGTTAACATCAGAATTATGGGTAATATATTATTGTAGCTCATGTATGATATATGTTATTCTGGTCACTAGACCTAGGCCAGGCCTATAAGCCCTATGAATCACACAGGAACAGACTAAATTACAGTATGACTGTCTGGAATTGGCAAGTCTAACAGGTACACAGTAATAACAGACAACCATGGGAGTGGCACAGAGGAAACTGTTACATAAAATCAGGCCAGGCTGCTCTCTCTTCTGTTCCACAGCCTCACCCACAGAACCAGTCAGCCCTGAGCCCTGCAGGCCTGGCGAGAGAACTGGGGCTAGCGGAGCTGCACCCTGCCAGGGAGATAATGACAAACTGTCATCCTAATGGCAACACTAGACAGACAGAGACCTGCTAATGGCTGTCTAGTGTCACCTAACCTGTATAGCACAGTTCACACCTACGCCCAGTTATTCACAATGGATTTGAGATTGCCGCATCTGGCACAGGACTTGATATCCATACCAGAGTCAATGGCAGAGGATTGAAATGCCACTGACTGTGTAGTCCATTGCTGAGCAAAACATAAGCCGTGTGTGGATTTTCACTAAAGCTGTGGTATTAAAATGATCTGAACAAGTATTATTGACTCATTTAGCTGACAACAATAACATACAATGAGGTATTGCCCTTAGTCATTCATTGCTTCCGTTGGTTAGGCCTATGTGGTTTCCAATGTCACTGATGTCAATGTGACTTATAACAATGACCCATCTTTCTCTATGGTATGAAATGACTAGCCTTGTCCTACAGTGTGTGAGCATTTTGTAAAGGAACGACGTATTGTTTAATGTGAGCTTCATGAACACATTTAACATAATACACTTCAAGGCAGGGCAGAAGGTGTATTTCGCCCTGTGGTATTCATTGCGATAACTTAGGCCTAACTTCTTCAGGAGTTGGCAGATCAGAAATATTTTGAATATCTGTGTCTCTTATTCGAGGGCTTGACAACTTCACTAAATGCAGTCCAGTACGAGCATTGAAAGAACTCCAGCATATGAAAAATAATGCCCTGAAGGCAGGTTGCTTGTTATCATTACAGAGGCTCTTTGAGAGTTTATTTACAGTCGGAGTGCTACCTGAACTGCCCAAATCACACCATCAAGGAGGTAGACGATTGAACGTGCGTAGATGTAAATGACATGGAAATTTAGACTGGTTTAGTTTTCTGATAAGCTGGTGTCCAGAGAAAGTGAGTAGGCTGATTGTAAAGCTCAGCCTGTACTTCAAAGAACACACATTGACTTTCTAAAATAGACTGTCATTTATTAATGCAGCCTAGCTAAGACCTGCTTCTAAATTCTGACGCATTAGCAGAATCACAGCAATAAGCTGGTATTCTATGGAACGTTGAACATGGACAAGTGTTCGAAAGTAGGCTACACTGTGGACAGGGTTTAAGATAACGAGTTCAAAGCTATCCAGTGTGTTTTGAAAAGAGGAAAATCACATGCCAAGAGGTCTCAGCTTGACTCAACAGGGAAAAGGACTTTGTTGAGTGGGTTTCCGATGTGGCAGTCATTGTTTCCCCAGAGCTTTACCTCCTAACAGCAGCTATCCCAGTTGACCCTGACCCCACCAACATTCACAGCAAAAACATGGAGAGGATGAAGTGACCCTGTGGTAAACATTCCCTCTGTCTTTTCCTCTCTCTCACACACACACACAGTTATCACCAACAACACTTGCACTTATTTACCATTCTTCCCATGGAGGCCACCTGCTGTTTTAGGTCAAGGAAGTTGTTTACACTGCATCTTAGAAACATTTATAATAAAGCAAATTCTCTCTGAATTGCTGTCTTGGCTTTTTCCATTGCCTTTGAGGTAAGCCTATACTCCACCAGGGAATGGAGAGGGCAGAGCGCAAACGGTCTCAGGCATTTAAATGTGTGGTGTGTGAACGCACGCGTACTTTGTGTGTGTGTGTGTTATCCCAGTTAAGGAATAGCCATGCACAGCTCCAGTCACAGAGGAGGTGTGTGATCAGGTGGTCTAGCAGGCTCCTGTAATTAACAACCTCAGCCAGATCCAGCCAGGCATGACAAGAATATAAACATGCAGCCGCTCTCACGCTCAACATGACATACATGCTAACTGGGCACTAATCCAACAGAAATAAGCTCCAGTGAAAATGGACTCTGCAGAATGCCTTTTCAAGTACAGCACTTTTAGGGCAAATGGACCAGGAGCTATTCCTGGCCTTGTGACTGACCATAGCCTAGTAATGTCATGCTATGATACTGGGCTTAAATCAAACTTGAGTTAAGCTGAATCAACATGGATAGGGGTAATGGTTTCAGGATGTCCCTGACATTTAGAAGAACCTTTAATATCAGTCTTATCTTGATATCAAAAACATTGTAAGTTGCATGTTTTATCTTTCGGTAAGAACGAAGGGAGTGCAGTGACATTTGCCTGTGTTCTTTCGTAAGTGTGTGTCTGAGTTCTCATAAAAAAAGATGCCTTTTGAACATGAAAATAACAACTACATCGTTTTGTAAGCTTTCAACATAATTTATAGCAGCACGCATCATAGTGAGCAGCGAGCAATAAAAAAAAAAAAATAGGCCAACCTAAACTCCCTGCTGTGTAAAGCAGCACCTTATCACTCATCCCCACTTCCTGTCCACATAGGGAAATGCCAGAGCCAGACCAGGAGGAAATCCTTCCTTTGCTGCAAACACCGACTGCAGGAGGGGGATGGCCAACATCAATAAGGAGGGCCAGCTATCAGCCACTGCAAACAGACCTGCTACTTACTGTCTATTTTCTATCCTGTTTCAGAGTCACTTTACCCCTACCTATATGTACATACACTACATGACTGAAAGTATGTGGACACCCACTTGTCGAATATCTCATTCCAAAATCATGGGCATTAATATGGAGTTGGTCCCCCCTTTGCTGCTATAACGGCTTCCACTCTTCTGGGAAGGCTTTCCACTAGATGTTGAAACATTGCTGCGGGGACTTGCTTCCAGTCAGCCACAAGAGCATTAATGAGGTTGGGCGATTAGGCCTGGCTCACAGCCGACATCAAAGGTGTTCATTGGGGTTGAGGTCAGGGCTCTGTACATGCCAATCAAGTTCTTCGACACCGATCTCGACAAACCATTTCTGTATGGACCTCGCTTTGTGCACGGGGGTATTGTCATGCTGAAAAAGGAAAGGGCCTTCCCCAAATTGTTGGCACAAAGCTGGAAGCACAGAATCGTCTAGAATGTCATTGTACGTTGTAGCGTTAAGATTTCCCTTCACTGGAACTAAGGGGCCTAGCCCGAACCATGAAAAACAGCCCCAGACCATCAGTTGGCACTTTGCATTGGGGCAAGTAGCCTTCTACTGGCATCCGCCAAACTCAGATTTGTCCGTCGGACTGCCAGATGATGAAGCGTGATTCATCACTCCTGAGAACGTGTTTCCATTGCTCCAGAGTCCAATTGCAGCAAGCTTTACACCATTTCAGCCGACGCTTTGCATTTCACATGGTGATCTTAGGCTTGTGAGCAGCTGCTCGACCATGGAAACCCATTTCATGAAGCTCTCGACAAACAGTTCTTGTGCCGACATTGCTTCCAGAGGCAGTTTGGAACTCGGTAGTGAGTGTTGCAACCAAGGACAGACAATTTTTACATGCTATGTGCTTCAGTGCTCCCGTTCTGTGAGCCTCCCACTTCACGGCTGAGCCATTGTTGCTCCTAGACGTTTCCATTTCACAATAACACTTACAGTTGACCGGGGCAGCTCAAGCAGGGCAGAAATGTGTTGGAAAGGTCGCATCCTATGACTGTGCCTCGTTGAAAGTCACTGAGCTCTTCAGTAAGGCTATTCTACTGCAAAGGTTTGTCTATGGAGATCGCATGGCTGTGTGCTCAATTTCATACCCCTGTCAGCAATGGGTGTGGCTGAAATAGCCGAGTCCACTAATTTGAAGAGGTGTTATTACCTGGTACTCCCTGTATATAGTCACGTTATTACCTGGCACTCCCTGTATATAGTCACGTTATTACCTGGCACTCCCTGTATATAGTCACGTTATTACCTGGCACTCCCTGTATATAGTCACGTTATTACCTGGCACTCCCTGTATATAGTCACGTTATTACCTGGCACTCCCTGTATATAGCCATGTTATTACCTGGCACTCCTTGTACATAGCCATGTTTGTATTTTTTTTTTTACTTGTTATTATTTGTTATTCACATAATGTATTTACTCCTTTGTTGTAACTTTATCTTTGCAT
Source organism: Salvelinus fontinalis (assembly GCF_029448725.1). NCBI lineage: Eukaryota > Metazoa > Chordata > Actinopteri > Salmoniformes > Salmonidae > Salvelinus > Salvelinus fontinalis. Next base: position 22,260,106 of record NC_074679.1, on the reverse strand, counting down.
TGTTAGAAAAGGACCCGTAACTAAGTATTTCACTGTGACAAATAACATTTGATTTGCCTTATCTTTACCCACACATGAGGACAAGTAAAACAGAAGTAACAGACTGCCTCGGCCCACTGTTGACCTCTATCTTGATTCTTGACCATACAAGTCTTGACATTGAATCTGCAGTGTCAGCAGGAAAGTACCCTGATATGCAGAAAGTGTAGCGGTAGCCCTTTAACCATTTATGCACTACTTCAGCAATTGTAAACAGTGGTTGTGAGATGGAGATTCGTACAGATTCGTAGTGTAAAGTGGTTGACAGGTAGGGCCTAAATGACAGGGGGTTCATCCCAGATATAGGGGTTATACAAGTCAGCGAGCCTGTTATAAGGATTCAAACAATGTGAGTAAATTTCAATGGTCCAACTAGCGTAGGCGTGAAGTGGCTAGCTAGGTAGCGGGTGCGCGCTAATAGCGTTTCAATTGGTGACGTCACTCACTCTGAGACTTGTAGTAGTTCCCTTGTTCTGCAAGGACCGTGGCTTTTGTGGAGTGATAGGTAACGATGCTTCGTGGGAGCTGATGTGTGCGGAGGGTCACAGGTAGGGGCGAAGAGAGGGCCGGAAGATATGTTACACTAATATACTGCTTCAAAGTCAGCTTCATGAAAACACCATACTGTAATGAAACAGCAGGGAGCAGGTCTCGAACCCTCGACCTTCTAGCCTGAAGTCCGGCGCGCTATCGACTGTGCCGCAAGGCATGCTCGTGCGACGGAGTCGATTTCCGCGCTTATAAACCCAGGGTCGTTACAATACGAAGACAGTGGGAGTCGTTTTTTTCCTTCCTAATAAGCAATATTGGAAAACAGCCCTTGTCTGCCATGAATGTTAAATACAAATCTATTTTAACTTACTCTGCAAAATGTCCGTGGGGTTGGTTCTTAATTTTGACAAAATATCAACAGGAAATTATTATTAAATGCAGTTATCTGTTTGTGACAATCAAGATTTGTTTGCGCAACACCTAAGGCACGTGCACATGACAGAAGTACATGCACACAAATCGAAGTCTTACAGGTGTTTAGTTAACATGGTTATGTGCTCGATGGCAGTACCTGCACTCCAAAAACGCAGGTATATAATTGATATTTTATCTCAAATTTCGAGTACTAGAAGGACCAACCGGTAGAGTAAGTTTAAATGTACTTGTATCCAGCATTATGGCTTGTAATGAACGTTTTTGCAGTACTTAATTTCAGGCTGTGGCTACAAACAACGCCTATTTTGTTAGTGTAAGCTAGCGATCTAAGTTACATTCTAGTAAGTTAGACAGTGACTATGTTAGCTAGCAAGCCCTTGAAGGACGAAGTTGATAGTTAACAATAGCAGCCAACTTGCATAACAAAACTGGCCATCTAGTTAATACCAGTGATATTAAGCTAAGTACTCTGTTAGCACAAAGCTAGGTGGCTAAAGGTAATGCGTTGGTTTTTGAAAACCTGCCTGCTGTGCTGCTGACTGGCATGCTAATCAGTTAATTTAGCTAGCCGTTCTACAATGACATTGTGGCGTTGCTAGCTAGACAGACGCGCTAGCCACAAGTAATGGCTTGGTTTAACGTTAGCGTTTATATCAGCGTGACGACAAATCAATATATTCGACGTTGTAAAAAACATTGGACTCGAAAGGTATGCACGCATGTTGCTAGCTACAGAGCCAGCTAACGTTAGTTAGCTTGCTTTGAGGCAGGTACCATCAATAACCAAGCAAGCGAGCCACTGCTCGGTGCTGCAGCAAAACTCGTTGACGTTTCACTCACCTAACAGTGACCGGAGGTGCTTCAGTCGGGTCAATACATCCTTCTTTGGGTCCAGAACTTTCTGTGTAGATTTCTTGACGTCTCCATGGCCCCTTCGAGTGAACATTCCGCTGTAAAACGCAATCTGGAATTAGCTAGTCTTTTTTAACATGCAGTCAGCCGATGATTTGACAGTGCCACTTTCCTCACCACCGCTCTGTTTTTGCTCGGCAAACATACGTTTCGCCGCTAGTCACCTCCCTTTTCGTGGTTTTGTAAACACGGAAGCGCAGCTCGTTGCGTGGCCACGCCCCCTGTTGGACGTAACCAGCAAGCACTTGTCCAATGCTTACAATTTTTCACAGAAATGTAATGTCACTGGCTCTGATATGATTATTAAAGTCAGATTCTGTAGTTTCGACAGCCTGACATAGCCGCTTTTGTTTGGTCAACTAAACTGAGGCGAGAGATGGGAGTTGGAGAAATGCACCACTCGAATTCATTGACAGTCATAATCTTCAGGGCACTTAGCACCGCAATACATACTAAATAAATACTAAACACAAAGCATAGTGACTTTATAAAAACAACTTGCTAGTCTGTACTCGCTAGTCTTTCTAGCATCATAGCCTATACAAGCCAGTTGTTTTTCTAAAGTAAATATGCTTTCTATCTAGTATTTATTTAATATACATGTATAAGAAGTGTCCTTGCAGTTTTGAAGATTAAAGCCATATTCCACCTTGTACATGGTTTATGGAGGCATATCGTTTGGGGGGGGCATGTTCCTATGGGGAGGCATTGTCTGATAGAACAGTGCCATTAAATTATGCCCCCCATCAGAACATGCCCCCCTATAGATCCGCACCTTTTTAATTAGCCTTTATTTCAGCAGGTGAGTCCATTGAGAACCTATTCTCATATTCACTGGGGAAATGGCAACCAATTTAAATGTAATGAAGAATTATTCTAATCTAACCCATGAATATTTAGGAATTTAACAAGACAAAAATAAAGTGGATTTGTTGTGTGCTTTAGTCTTTTCATGCCAAATGTCTACAAACAGGTGCTGGAAATAAACACAAGTTCTTAATTATCTATGCATAGTCACTTTACCCCTACCTACATATACACATTACCTAGACTAACCTGTACACCCCGCACATTGACTCGGTACCGGTACCCCCTGAATATAGCCTCGGCATTGTTACTTTGTATTACATTTTTACTTTAATTTATTTAGTAAATATTTTCTTAACTCTATTTCTTGAACTGCATTGTTGGTTAATGGCTTTTAAGTAAGCATTTCCCGGTAAGGTCTATTCAGCGCATGTAACAAATTTGATTTGATTTGGAGCAATATTTCTCTTTGGAAACCATGTGCTCCTAAAGCAACCCTTTACTTGATCCAAGTAAAACAGATGTTTCACTTGCATCAGGAAAGACTTAAATGGGTAGGGACATCCCAAAGATTCCAGACAGCACGGACCCTTTCAGAAAATTAGCTGTCAATGGCAAGTTAGCTCCAGTGTTACCTGGTGTTTACCTTTGGTACTGCTACTAAAGCTGGCGCTATAAATTACCTTCTTGTAAATATACATCACAATCACAAAAATTTTATTATTAATAGAAGGTTATTTTCCATGAAGAATAATTGTGGGACTTGCTTTAGCACTTTAAAAGTATTTTTGCTGTAGTGGGAGAAGTTTTAAAAGTTTTAATTAAGCAAAGTAGTGAAATATAGTCAAAGTTAAAAATATATTAAATATATTAAAATATTGGTCTGATGACTGATCGATTACTATATCAACCTAATTACATTGCCGTGTGTTCCTATTCTATTGAAATGAATGTATTCTCAAGCAAAGGAATCTGGAAGAAAGAGACCTTGGGCATCAGTCTTTCTGGAATGACACTGGCAACTAGAAGGTGTTGGTGAAGTGGAAGAGTTGTGGTACCAGGTTTCCAAGTTAATGGTTTTTGTTATTCTCTTGTAGGCCCTCCAGTGAGCAATAGGGCAACAAGTTACTTTAAAAAATATTGAATATTGAATAAAGTTGTAGGATAAAAATGCTAAGATAGATATGCTAAGCTAAATATACTAATATAAAAGATCCCAGAAATGTTCCATATGAACAAAAAGCTTATTTTTCAAATTTTGTGCACAAATTAGTTTACATCCCTATTAGTGAGCATTTTGTCCTTTGTCAAGATAATCCATCCAGCCGACAGGTGTGGGATATCAAGAAGCTGATTAAAGAGCATGGTAATTACATAGGTGCACTTTGTGCTTACCACTCTAAAATGTGAAGTTTTGTCACACAACACAATGCCACAGATGTCTCAAGTTTTAAGGGAGAGTGCAATTGGCATGTTGACTGCAGGAATGTTCACCAGAGCTGTTGCCAGATCATTTTATGTTAATTTCTCTACCATATGCCGCCTCCAATGTTGTTTTAGAGAATTTGGCAGTACATCCAACCGGCCTCAAAACCGTAGACCATGTGTAGCCACGCCATCCCAGGACCTCCACATCCGGCTTCTTCACTTGCGGGATCGTCTGATACCAGCCACCCGGACAGCTGATGAAATTGTGGGTTTGTACAACCAAATAATTTTTGCAAAACTGTCAGTAATCGTCTCAGGGAAGCTCGTCTTTGTCCTCACCTGACTGCAGTTCTGCTTCGTAACCAACATCATCAAACTGCTGATATGTCCACTGATCTCAACGTTGTGAACAGGGTGCCCCATGCTGGCGGTGGGGTTATGGTTTGGGCAGGCGTAAGCTACGGACAACGAACACAATTGCATTTTATCGATGGCAATTTGAATTCACAGATACCGTTATGAGATCCTGAGGCCCATTGTCGTGCCATTCATCCGCCACCATCACCTCATTTTTCAGCATGATAATTTACGGCCCCATGTCGCAAGGATCTGTACACCATTCCTGGAAGCTGAACATGTCTCAGTTCTTCCATGGAAAGAGAAAGCTTCCCAAACATTGAGCATGTTTGGGATGCTCTGAATCAACGTGTACAACAGCGTGTTCTAGTTCCTGCCAATATCCAGCAACTTCGCACAGCCATTGAAGAGAAGTGGGACAACATTCCACAGGCCACAATCAGCAGCCTGATCAACTCTATGCAAAGGAGACGTGTCGCGCTGCATGAGGCAAATGTTGGTCACACCAGATGCTGACTGGTTTTCAGATCTATACCTTCTTCTTAAGGTATCTGTGACCAACATATGCATATCTGTATTCCCAGTCATGTAACATCCATAGATTAGGGCAGGGATCATCAACTTGATTCAGCCGTGGGCCAACTTTTTTCTTGAGCGGATGGTCGGGGGGCCGGAACACAAATCATTTTAAGATATTAAATTGACTGCAAAAAGCTCAAATGTATATATAATTTGACAAAGATAATAACTTAACTTGCTTACATTTGTATACGATCATATGTTACGTATTATGCATGGGAATACTTGGGAACACATTTCCAAAATTAAAATAACTTGGAACTGATTTCCATTTTGTTTCTGGTGTCCTTTGACAGCTCTTTGGTCTTGGCCATAGTGGAGTTTGGAGTGTGACTGTTTGAGGTTGTGGACAGGTGTCTTTTATACTGATAACAAGTTCAAACAGGTGCCATTAATACAGGTAACGAGTGGAGGACAGAGGAGCCTCTTAAAGAAGAAGTTACAGGTCTGTGAGAGCCAGAAATCTTGCTTGTTTGTAATTTGCAAATAAATTCATTAAAAATCCTACAATGTGATTTTCTGGATTTTTTTTTCTCATTTTGTCTCATAGTTGAAGTGTACCTATGATGAAAATTACAGGCCTCTCATCTTTTTAAGTGGGAGAACTTGCACAATTGGTGGCTGACTAAATACTTTTTTTGCCCCACTGTATATACACTGCTCAAAAAAATAAACGGAACACTAAAATAACACATCCTAGATCTGAATGAATGAAATATTCTTATTAAATACTTTTTTCTTTACATAGGTGAATGTGCTGACAACAAAATCACACAAAAATGATCAATGGAAATCAAATTTATCAACCCATGGAGGTCTGGATTTGGAGTCACACTCAAAATTAAAGTGGAAAACCACACTACAGGCTGATCCAACTTTGTAATGTCCTTAAAACAAGTCAAAATGAGGCTCAGTAGTGTGTGTGACCTCCACGTGCCTGTATGACCTCCCTACAATGCCTGGGCATGCTCCTGATGAGGTGGCGGATGCTCTCCTGAGGAATCTCCTCCCAGACCTGGACTAAAGCATCCGCCAACTCCTGGACAGTCTGTGGTGCAACGTGGCGTTGGTGGATGGAGCAAGACATGATGTCCCAGATGTGCTCAATTGGATTCAGCTCTGGGGAACGGGCGGGCCAGTCCATAGCATCAATGCCTTCCTCTTGCAGGAACTGCTGACACACTCCAGCCACATGAGGTCTAGCATTGTCTTGCATTAGGAGGAACCCAGGGCCAACCGCACCAGCATATGGTCTCACAAGGGGTCTGAGGATCTCATCTCGGTACCTAATGACAGTCAGGCTACCTCTGGGGAGACCATGGAGGGCTGTGCGGCCCCCCAAAGAAATGCCACCCCACACCATGACTGACCCACCGCCAAACCGGTCATGCTGGAGGATGTTGCAGGCAGCAGAACGTTCTCCACGGCGTCTCCAGACTGTCACATGTGCTCAGTGTGAACCTGCTTTCATCTGTGAAGAGCACAGGGCGCCAGTGGCAAATTTGCCAATCTTGGTGTTCTCTGGCAAATGCCAAACGTCCTGCACGGTGTTGGGCTGTAAGCACAACCCCCACCTGTGGACGTTGGGCCCTCATACCACCCTCATGGAGTCTGTTTCTGACCGTTTGAGCAGACACATACACATTTGTGGCCTGCTGGAGGTCATTTTGCAGGGCTCTGGCAGTGCTCCTCCTGCTCCTCCTTGCACAAAGGCGGAGGTAGCGGTCCTGCTGCTGGGTTGTTGCCCTCCTACGGCCTCCTCCACGTCTCCTGATGTACTGGCCTGTCTCCTGGTAGCGCCTCCATGCTCTGGACACTACGCTGACAGACACAGCAAACCTTTTTGCCACAGCTCGCATTGATGTGCCATCCTGTATGAGCTGCACTACCTGAGCCACTTGTGTGGGTTGTAGACTCCGTCTCATGCTACCACTAGAGTGAAAGCACCGCCATTATTCAAAAGTGACCAAAACATCAGCCAGGAAGCAAAGGAACTGAGAAGTGGTCTGTGGTCACCACCTGCAGAACCACTCCTTTATTGGGGGTGTCTATAATTTCGACCTGTTGTCTATTCCATTTGCACAACAGCATGTGAAATTTATTGTCAATCAGTGTTGCTTCCTAAGTGGACAGTTTGATTTCACAGAAGTGTGATTGACTTGGAGTTACATTGTGTTGTTTAAGTGATCCCTTTATTTTTTTGAGCAGTGTATATACAGTTGAAGTCGGAAGTTTACATACTACTTAGCCAAATACATTTTATTTTAAGAATGTGAAATAGTAGAGTGATTTATTTCAGCTTTTATTTATTTCATCACATTCCCAGTGGGTCAGAAGTAGAAGTTTACATACACTCAATTAGTATTTGGTAGCTTTGTCTTTAAATTGTTTAACTTGGGTCAAACGTTTTGGGTAGCCTTCCACAAGCTTCCCACAGTAAGTTGGGTGAATTTCGGCCCATTCTTCCTGACAGAGCTGGTGTAACTGATTCAGGTTTGTAGGCCTCTTTGCTCGCACCCGCTTTTTCAGTTCTGGCTACAAATATTGTATAGGATTGAAGTCAGGGCTTTGTGATGGCCATGTCAGTGGCACTGTATTGTCCTCAAAGCGAGCAGTTGTTTAGTTTGTCTGGGAGAAAGACGTCGGTGTCCGCAACGGGGCTGGTTTTCTTTTTGTAATCCGTGATTGACTGTAGACCCTGCCACATACGTCTCGTGTCTGAGCCATTGAATTGCGACTCTACTTTGTCTATACTGACGCTTAGCTTGTTTGATTGCCTTGCAGAGGGAATAGCTACACTGTTTGTATTCGGTCATGTTTCCGGTCGCCTTGCCCTAATTAAAAGCAGTGGTTCACACTTTCAGTTTTGAGCGAATGCTTCGATCAATCCACAGTTTCTGGTTGGGGAAGGTATTAATAGTCACCGTGGGTACAACCTCACTGATGCACTTGCTATTAAACTCGCTCACCGAATCAGCGTAGCCTCAGACAACAACATTGATGTATATCTGGAACATATCCCAGTCCATGTGATTGAAGCAATCTTGAAGCGTGGAATCAGATTGGTCTGACCAGTGTTGAACAGACCTGAGCACGGGCGTTTCCTGTTTTAGTTTCTGTCTATAGGCAGGGAGCAACAAAATGGAGTCGCGGTCAGATTTGCCGAAAGGAGGGCGAGGGAGGGCTTTGTATGCGTCTCGGAAGTTACAGTAGCAGTGATCCAGAATGCTGCCAGCCCGGTCGCGCATTCGATATGCTGATAAAATTTAGGGAGCCTTGTTTTCAGATTGGCTTTGTTAAAATCCCCAGCTACAATAAATGCAGCCTCAGGATATGTGGTTTCCAGTTTACATAGAGTCCAATGAAGTTCTTTCAGGGCCGTCGAGGTGTCTGCTTGGGGGGGATATACACTGCTGTGATTATAATCAAAGAGAATTCTCTTGGTAGAAAATGCGGTCGGCATTTGATTGTAAGGAAATCTAAGTCAGGTGAACAAAAGGACTTGAGTTCCTGTATGTTATTATGATCACACCACGACTTGTTAAACATAAGGCATACACCCCTGCCCTTCTTACCAGAGAGATATATGTTTCTGTCGGTGCGATGCGTGAATAAAACCGGGTGGCTGTACCAACTCTGATAACATATCCCGAGTGAGCCATGTTTCCGTGAAACAGAATGTTACAATCTCTGATGTCTCTCTGGAAGGCAACCCTTGCTCGAATTTTGTCTACCTTGTTGTCAAGAGACTGGACATTGGCGAGTAGTATACTCGTGAGTGATGTGCCTGTCTACGGAGCCTGACCAGAAGACGGCTCCGTCTGCCCCTTCTGTGGCGCCGTTGTTTTGGGTTGCTTACTGGGATCCGATCCATTGTCCTGGGTGGTGGTCCAAACAGAGGATGCGCTTTGGGAAAGTCGTATTCCTGGTCGTAATGTTGGTAAGTTGATGTTGCTCTTATATCCAATAGTTATTCCCGGCTGTATGTAATAAAACTTAAGATTTCCTGGGGTAACAACGTAAGAAATAATACATAAAAAAACAAAATACTGCATAGTTCCCTAAGAACGCGAAGCGAGGCGACCAACTGGGAATGTGCTGAAAGAAATAAAACATTCTCTCTACTATTATTCTGACATTTCACATTCTTAAAATATAGTGGTGATCCTAACTGACCTAAAACGGGGAATCTTTACTTGGATTAAATGTCAGGAATTGTGAAAAACTGAGTTTACATGTACTTGGCTAAGGTGTATGTAAACGTCCGACTTAAACTGTGTATATATATATTCTATTGGTTCCAAGAATTTTGTATAATAATTTAAATAGAAAAATTCAGGTTTGAATGTGAATTCATAAACCACGTGCCATGGAATCGGTACATCGAAAATCTCTTCCCAACTATTTTGCAATCTAAATGGCACAGCTGTCAATTGTTGGTTTTATATTTTAGTTCAGTGTATAAACAGGTTATTAAATCAAGATGACTGAAATAACTGCAAACCTGGCTGCAGAACACTGCGCAGATAGGTAATCCTATCAGACAGTGAATAGAACAACTGGCACGGTTCAGACTGATTAAACTTGTGATGCATGCAATAGTGGTAGACCTCTGACCTACTAGCATATGTCATGACTCTGAGACACATCTGATCTGGCCATCCAAGTGACCCCAAAGAACATAGCAATAGAGAAGGGAGATGATGGCCCCCTGTTTCCATTGGAAACTATTGGCTCCCCGCTTGGTATAATGCACCCTGTAGGACTGGCAGAGAGACAGGGCAAAGTGTTACAACACTGTGTTATTTCTAGCAGGACCCCCCCCCCCCCCCCCCCCCCCCCCCCCACCTGCCACTCACTTGATCTGTTAACTGGAAGCTTTTACTGTCCAAGAAAGACATGTGGTTTTATAGAAGATAGGCCTCCTGCAGTTAAAGTGAGCTACAGGTTATGTTGCACTATACGGAGTACAGCGTGAGATTTTGGGTGTTGGAGGCAGGGGAATTACATTTTCTAAATGAGAATGCACTGAATATGAATGTCAGATATTCACAATCGCACAATCCCTTGTATAGTCAGGTACACTTAGGTTTTATTTTCAAATATTAGAGTGCTCACAAAGCACTAGCTTAATGGGGTAGAATCTGAGTCTCATGCCTATTTATCGTACTGATTTACTCAAGGTAATAGCAACGGTTGGGAGAAGATTACTGGAATGGCCAGGTGGTGGTGCACAAAGCAGACTCAACATTACCTTTTTTGCAAACCTTTCTGTTTATCTCCTTGGAGAACAAATGATAAAATATCAAATTATTTAAAATAAGATTGGAAATTAACGAAGTGAAGCACAAACATAGCAAAGTCTTATTCCCCTGGTCTTAAGATAACGTTATCATATTTTTTTGTAGAGTGAAAATGTAAGTTTTTTTTCAAACAATTACATTGTGACCTCAGAGTAGAGAATGCATATTCTTTGGGGGGGAAATGCTATTGTGTAAAACTATTGTTCTGTGTCTTGAACCTATGCACTGTGGGGGTACCAACAATCCAATTTACTAGTTGTGCAGACATTGAAAGGGAAAGACCTTCACTCTGAAAGAGAAAGAGCCTAAGTCAGTAGGCGTTGATATTAGGAATCCATTTGCAGATTGAGAAAATATGAGGGAATAAATGTACTGTGGGCATTAGGCACAGTCTCAAGGGCATAGATTAGGTATTGGTTCACATGAATGACAGACCAGAATCCTAGTTGTAAAAACATAAATGTCACTGAACAGTGCCAAAATACTGTGTATCCTCATCTAACAGAGTAGCACATGCTCTGGCTGTCATTTATATTATAGAGTAGGACTATTGCATAATGCAGCAAAAACTTTAAAGTACTCTTTAAACTCAACCTATTTTCGCGAGAATTGAATCTGCTGCAGATTCTATATCAAGGCAAACAGGAAATGTAATGCTAGAAGGTCAACACGAGTGTCAGTGAGGGTGGTAGTCTATTTCTCTGGCACAGTCAGTGTACCTGGAGCGCTGTATCTTGGCACAGCTTGTACTTGAGACTATCTCTCCTTTCCAGGGTTTCCTTAAGTCTCAATACATCCATTGAATGGCAGCTGATCATGCAATGGAGTGTGGAGGTCAAAGAGGAAGAGTGTAATCAGCCATGGGCTATCAGTTTGGTATGACACCCATCACCACAAGTGGACCATTCTAAGAAAAGGGGAGGTAGTCTGTCACAACAGATGTTGATTACACAAGCCCTGTTGTTTGGAGTGATGAATGAAACACACACACAGGCGATTGGCATCATCAGCCCCTCTAATTACTGTAACCATCATTAGGCCTACCATGTTGTTTTGGAAAATACCTCCCCGCTTCAAGTGCAGCATATTGCTTATCATCAAGACTATATAAAGCATCTACAATATCTTAACATAATTATTTTTAAGTTATGACTTTATACATATGTAGTTTCTAAAAAATCTTCTGGAAATCACATTGTTTTAAAACGGTCTATTTTAACTGTCTCTTTGAGGGTCACAAAACAGAAATTAATAAATGAAGGTGCATTTGACTTACTAAACAGAGGGTGGCACTATAACCCAAATGTTTTCATGTCAACAGGCCGCCTGACTGAATCAAATCCAAGGTTTGAAAAGCACTTGTCTGTTCTAAATTGTTGTTAGAAAGAGCGTGGAAATACTTGACTTTTCTCCTTGTATGTTTATGGATTTCCTTTTTATATACGTAAGTGCCATTAGAGCGAATGTATCTCATTCGAATATGTTTAGGTGTTGAGGATAATGAATGGCAATTATCCATCGACAATGTCATTTCAAATAGAAATACAGGCCTACTATGGGATTGCTGAACATTCTATCATTCAGCAACTTTGCAATTAATGGAGACAGACCAAAAGGTCTACAGAAATACGTAATAGCTGTGGGAGACCACCCACAACTTCTTGAGATTGAAACGTGATTCTGTGTGAAGATGAAAATGAGATCACATGCATAGAAGATAACTTGCATATGCCTGTTCTCTGTCGGCTAAACGTCGGCCGTTTTCCATGCTCCATCACCATCCCACTGCATTCATGACCTGAAATCAACTCAAATGTTTTACTTAAAAAATTATTTGAATTATTCAAAGTTAATCATTGCCTAGTAGGCCCATAGGCTAACCTACTCGAAATCAATTTTTGAAACTCGAAGCGGTTTCTATATATGCACAAGTTATCCGAAGTTTAGCCGACAGAGAACAGGCGCTCTTTGAAACATGTAAAGCCAAAATTCGAACGTTATCCTTCATCTAATTCCAATGCCCCACCACCAGGGGTCGTCGTGGTGCCCTTGAGTAGCGTGTCTAAAGGAGGCCTATTATTTATCCATGTATCTATCTATTTGATGAATGCAAAACCCTGCTTTATACCCACCGTCATTTCCTCTATATTTTAGAAACAGAAATAGGTTTAGTTTTCTTCTCTGATGAAAATAATCATAAAGATAAACTATTTGATTTGGTCTGGGGAAATATCCATAATATTTATCAAGGTTGCATAAGGTAGGCTTCCTATTAATTACAAGTGAACCTTCATATTTCTGTATGATTTCATGTAGTGTAGTTCAGTGTGCAAATAGTCATCTATTTCTCTGGTGTTTGTAATGCACAGATACCTTTGAGCATATTTTCCAAAAGGTTAATGAGGGACACTGAAGTAATTAAAACAAGAACGTTATAAGGCAGAGTTTTTCATAAACTGCTCATGGAACCATACCAAGCACTTAATTAAACCTATAGTGACACCATTTGGTATCTTCAGAGATAATCTGGTGTGAAATTAATAATCATAATAATAAGAGAATGAAACCAATAATGTGGAGTAAAAATATATATTTTTGCTGTATGTATGGCAGGGGTCTGTATCATATATGCATGCTCCATGCTATGCTGAAAAATTGTTATTCCTTATTCTTCACTTTAAAATCTGATTCCAATTTAACTTGTGGTCTGACACTTTACAGTGACACGCGAGGGGATGTTTAATTGAAATGGTCACACTTTAATTGGATTTGATTAGATATAAAATTACCTCGTGAATGACAATCTTGTGTCTGAAATGGTTTCCACTGTACATCAGTAAAGGAGCTGAAATCATGTGTCCATTCATGTAGACATCAGTGTGCAGTGGCAAAATCATTCATTCTATGGCATTGCATTTCAAAGACAGACATCTACAGTATCTGACAAATACAGGAAAGTGCTTGAGACAATGCCCTACTTAAACAGGCTCCTGTAATGTCAATCACGGGATCCAGAGGGTCCATGCTAGTTTTGTTTTTCGTTATCCTTAATGATGTTATCCATCCACCATTTGTATTGTACACACAGTCATACGAAGGTACATTTAAAAGGACATTCAACCAAAATGGCATTTGACATTATCCCACAAGCTATTTCCCGCATGGCTAATTGTATGGGGTTACCAATCATGATATCCCTGTCTAGTTGATCGTGCCAGAAGCCTATCCTGATATGTGTGATAAGGAAAGGGAGGCAACATGCATATCATGAGAGGTTGGGCTGTAGTGACCTCTTGGGTAGAGATAGTCCTCTGCCCTCCCACCTCAGTCCGTTCACAAGCCTCCACATGGCACTAAAGCAGACAAACCTGCAGCTCCTCTCTCTGTGATTGGATCATTGGCAGTAAATGCCCACGCCTGCAGTGGCCAACTGCCCTTTGCAACAGAGCCTGTCTTTAACTGTGTATGGTTGGATCAGCAGCCTTCTGGCATCATGATCAGAGATGATACTACTGTAGCTGTTATTACATCCAGATAACAGCTTCCTGCATAGAGGATAGGATGTGTTGTACCATTTAAAAATATGGAGATAATGTGTTGAACTGAATTGTGGATCTCCATTCTTCATATCTAAAAGCTGCATTTCATTCATTATGTTTTCAGTCCTGTATTGATGACTCTGATTAGCATATTTTTCTTTATATTCATTCACTTTGCTCTTTTTATTGGACAGCTAACAGCAATGATAGATCTTTAGGACAACCTGACCTGTTGAGTTGAGACAGAAAGCCAGTGTGTGGATTCTGAGTTGTGGGATCATTAGCTGAGTTCTCTACTAGTACCAACATTTCTTCTCTCCCGTGTGTGTTTACTGTGCAGTGCCTGGCCCTGATCCTAGCCACAGGGGTGTGAAATAACAAGCACTAAAGGGATTTTCCCTTGGCTCACTATCAAACCTGTCTACAGACATTAACCTCTAACAAAGTGAATATATAGAACCATGCTCGTCTTTGAAAAGTCAATCCATGTAGGGTATTGTGTTCAATTTACAACTTTTATTTTTCTAAATGCTGCACAATTAGAGACCATGGTTATATTTTGGTTCCCACGGGAGAAGCTAGATGTGTGTCTGGCTTTTTGTGCTGCTGTTTGCTGCTCCTGTTGAGTGAAACCTGTTTTATCGCTGTATCAATGGAATCCAATGCTTCATTGCAAAGGTAAACAGCCGTGTTTCTAAATGTGCTGACAGAAAATCAATGGCTGCTCTCCCATGGGCAGCCAATTAACACGACACTTGTGCTGTTTTGCTACATGGGACCCATCTCTTTGTCTCTTGCATCAGGTAAAATGAATGAGAGACAAGGACCAGCAGATGAAGAGTCAGTGAGGTTAGGAGTAAACACACAAGTGATACTCATGCTCTGTTAGTAGTGGCTAGTACACCTCACAGTTACTGTATGTTTTGACATTACTGATTTTTTATTATTTTTAATTGTTATAAAGGTATTATCTTATTGCAGTATTTTCTGAGGATAACTAATGGTTATTCAACATTAATTACATGTTTTGACCTACTCCCACAGCATTGCTATACACAAGAGAAAGATGTAACAGTGCATTGTCGTCTAAATGGTAGTAGCTACAACTACAGAGGGTCAGCCTCATAATCAGGAAACAGATGCTCTGTGCTGAATCTTAACTTGAGTGCCGTGGAAAAGCAGTTTTATAAAATGGCCACTGACTGAATTGTTCTCTTACTAGAAATTGAAAGCAGTCAAGGAAAGAAAACATTTAAAATGTCCAATCCTGCTCTATCCTGTGAGAGTGACACTTGCGGATTTCCACAGTGGACAAGGTGTCAGTACAAACACTGATAGACAAGAGGGAATAAAGAGCCTCATGACAAACTTTCGTGGGAAATGTCAGCCTTTCATGGTGTTGAGAAGACCTATTTCATATCTATTACAGCAGGCTTTCTGTCTGCCGATATTTCAGATTTCAGTCCTCCCGCACAGCAAATCCTCTGCCAATCTTCCCCCTTAAGAATCTTTGCCAGTCCCTGATGCGTTATTCCCTCTACCTCCCTCTCTCCCCTCTGATGTGACAGAACAAACCATGAGCTATTAGGATTAAGTCTTTGAAAAGATCTTTGAAGCTACTCAGGTTTCTTTAAACTGGGAACTGACAATATGAGCTGTGTGGCAGCAGGCACTGAATGATTGGTAGTCTACCTCAGTGAGTTCTGCTGTTATTCCCCACCCCCACACACTCCCTGTTCAATCCTGCTAAACCCCCAGCACTGCTCTTGTGTATAATGAATAAATACACATTTGTGTACTTATTCACTGCTCTATTTAGCAGGTTGTTATGGATGCTGGCCAGAGATTATTTGTCTCGGTGCCCTGGTAGTATCTGAACTGTTGCCCGGAATAAAATCAAGAAAATGGCTACTTTTTTGAATTATTTCATCTTGTTAGAACATAGTGGTGACAAGAGCTTCAGAGGTACAAACCGATGAAATCTGAAGAACAGGGAAAAACAGAGCAATGTGGGATGGAGAGAAAAGAGGCCGTTAAAAACCACGAGAAGAGCCATAACCCACTTGTACTTGCTGAGTTGATATATGTTTGTGGATGTGGATGAGAGTTACCGGCCATGTGTCTGTCTTTTTAAAACTCAGGCTACAACACAACGTGCTATTATCTGACTTGAAATGAAATGAGTTGGATCACTTTCACACCAAAGCTTCTTAAAAGCACTGGTAGATATTCCAACAGGTTTTATTTTAGTTTTTTTCCCAGGCCATTCATGTAGACATTAGAACTGAATATTGAAGTATGGAATGCCATGGCGATGTGAAGGAGAACAAATGAAGTTAACCTGACAGGCTGCATACCTCGCTTTAGTCACACATACAGCAATAACAAATGTGCACATACCATTGCTATGCATCTCCCACAATCAAAATATAGGATTTTTTATCTAATCACCCCCATGGATATATTTTATCGTGTTCTACCTAAGGTGACGGGGCTAATGTCATAGCAAATATTTTAACTGTAGATTTATCTTCCAACATTTCTGAGGGTTTCATTTAGGTAATCCCTGTCTCTTTCTGTGCTAGGGTTAAATATGCACATTTGTGTGTTAGTGGAAGACAGTGTAGATAATGGCAGCATGCAGAAATGGAGCCATGGGGAAGGCAGTGTAGTCAGTCTGCCTCCCTCGCTGCAGCATAGCTGATACTCTCCGGCACAGAGAGACAAGGTCTCGGGGATCTGCCACCATAGAGCACATATTGATCTGCCATCGCATCTTATCTCAAACAACTCTAGATTAAAATGCTCAACACTGGCTCTCTCTTTTCAACTGAAGAAGAGTGGAGTATTTCATATCTCCCATGAAGTAGCTAGGCCTACCTATCTCGAGTTTTACCACCGTCTTGCACGGAAAGTGCTCTGAAAATTAACCGCCTAACGACACTTTCGATCTAAAGAATAGCGTGAATAATAATTTGGTTTGATCTTCTCTTGATGCTGTTTATTTTGCCAGTGTTTTTTTGTTAGCTTGTTGGCTTTTTTCTCTCCTCCAGGCACTGTTGTCATAATCCAGACAATTGGCCGGTGTTACTGTATATTCCTCTTCTGGGAAATGGCTGGGAATCGGATCCTCCCGGGTTTCATTTATTATCTTGTTCAAACGAGCAGGGAAGGAACGGCTGAAGCCTTGACAAAGGCCCTGGTATAAAGAGCAGAAAGCCTGGCCAGACAGACAACCTAGCCGGCCTCCAGAGCTTTGACTTTGGCCAAACAAACGTTTGTTTTCAAAGTGTTTTATAGTATGATGGATTAAAGCGGATGCAGTCTAGGGGCCCCCCTGCATCCCCTCAAACGGTGCATTGAGGAGCCGGGAGCACCTGTTAGGGGTGCTCCCAGGATGATATTGAGCAGGGCTTTGTGGGTAGCAAAGTCAAAACAAAGCTGTCAGTGAGGGCTCATTCATCTTTGATGTTCATTGATGAGAAAACTGGTGGGCCTCGACAGAGCATTGTTTCTTCTAAGTGGTGCCCATTGATAGCCAGAAAGCTACGTTCGTTTTTCGGCCCCTGACTGGTGGAGCTCATTTTAAAAGGCATAATGGTGCATTTAACCGGCCCAAAACACAGTGCTAAGAAGCAGCCCTCTGCCATTGGCTCAGGACTGTCCCCCCCCCTAAATGGCCTA
This sequence comes from Salvelinus fontinalis, assembly GCF_029448725.1. Lineage (NCBI taxonomy): Eukaryota > Metazoa > Chordata > Actinopteri > Salmoniformes > Salmonidae > Salvelinus > Salvelinus fontinalis. The sequence goes on along the minus strand of NC_074679.1, from coordinate 22,242,531 downwards.
TAAACAATAATAAAATGGTAATAGTGTGTGAATGGGTAGCACCGATGGCCATGGATGTATCGTTAATTCATGGACCCTTACAAATCCCGTTGTGTGAATCAAGATCCAGAGACAAGGGCATTGACTGCCATCAAGACAAGTCTTCTTCCTGCATGGCTATCTGTCTCACTCTGGAACTGCTTCACTCCTTTTGTCTCAGACACTGGATAGCTTCCATAAAGCAGGTTCTCATGCCATTGTTCAACTAATCACATCCTCTCCAATAATTTCATAGGATGTGACAAGATAAGATAGTGAATATTAATGTGCTATCTCCTCATCTCGAATAAAGGAGAAAAACGTGAGAGAAGGCAGCAAGAAGAAAATGGAAATACATTTTTAGCAGTTTCCGTTTTGTGTATTGGCTTGAAAAGAAAACATGCCAAATTAATGTTATCTACCTCAAATCCTATTAGTATAAGGTTAATTTGGTGGCAACAATTTCAAAACCTCTTCATATCAACACATCAACTGGTGTCTTTGAATGCTCGCTTTTTGTAGGAGTACATTTTGTAAATTGATATGATTGTCAGATATAGTATCTTACTGATTCATCTGGGATATTACTTGCAGTATTTGTACTGTATGTGCGTCAGTGTGGTTGAATATCTATTCAGTATTACCACTGAATACTTTACAATGAGGTTCCATTTGTAAAGGGTTTATAAAGGGGTTATAATTACATCAATAATGGTTATTTAATCTTTTGAAAATTCATTATAAACCATTCATAAATGGTTATTGCATTGGTCAAAATAACTGGTCAGTGTTTGCCAAATAGTGAGCCAATATTTACCTCCAGTTTTTAACCATTTATAAATGCGCTTATAAGGTGAACCCTTATGTATCATCATGCAACCTTATTTTCAATTGTTGCTCAGTTAAATTACCACTTCTCTGTGAAAGTCCAAGTATAGTGAACGCTCTGGTGTGAAATGATAACCGTGATACCTTTGGTTGGTGAACAGTAGAGGAGGTATCCTCTTACAATAAATGTTTGGTTCTTCATACCCACCATTCATTGGCTGAACATGTTTAACAAAGTGTTGAGTCTTCTTTCATGTATACAGTGATGAGTACCCAATACTACTTATAAGTATGTCTTTATTTATTTTTACTGCTCTAATTACGTTGGTAATGAGTTTATAATAGTAATAAGGCACCTCGGGGGGTTGTGGTATATGGCCAATATACCACGGCTAAGGGCTGTATCCAGGCACTCCCTCATGCATTATTCCTTAAATAGAACCCCCCTCCCCCGGCCTAGACAGGGCTTAGACTCTTATGGGCGAGCCAGCTGGCAGCTTTGGTTTGCTAGCTAGCGAAGATAACTAGCTAGCTACTTAACTAGTTAGCTATATCATGCCAAATATTATCTCATGTTAAATTGTCTAGCAGAATATCTATACTCAAATGTTTTAGGTTTTACCAAATGATGCTACTTAGCTGGCTAGCTAGTGTTTCCTAGCTAGCTAGGTAGGAAAGAGGGGCAAGCAATAGTTAGCTAGATAGCGACTTAGCTAGATAGCTACTTAGCTAGCTGAGCATTATGCTAAATCATCCAGCAGAACTTCTGTATTCAAAAGTGAAACACATTGCATAGAGAATTGACCCGCTCTCCCTTTATCAAAAATGGTTATCTTGTGTACAATGTTTCTTTCGCACAAACTCTTCTGTCTGGCCTTTATACACTTCTCATAGCCACGTCCATCATGATTCTTCACGACGTCACATGATGTCAGTGTCAACACAACATTCTGGGAACTTTCCAGGTCCTCTTTATTTCAAGCACGTTTCACAGATGGGCATATATCACAATATCGGGGGAATTTTTCATAAACCAGCAAACCACACCAATAATATGGCTTGAGATATTGAGATGAAGCCTTCATTCCTGGAATAAATAAGTGTACCAATGCATCAACAGGGTTTCAAACACATCATGGGAGTTGACCATTGGTCTGATAACCAACCATTTCTGTTCCTGGGACAAAGCACCAATGCATCACACCCAAAAGTGAGAAATTAACTATTGTGTAACGTCCTGACCAGAGTTCTTATGTGTTTTGCTTGTTTAGTGTTGGTCAGGACGTGAGCTGGGTGGGAATTCTATGTTGTGTGTCTAGTTAGTCTGTTTATGTGTCCAGCCTAATATGGTTCTCAATCAGAGACAGCTGTCAATGTTGTCCCTGATTGAGAATCATATATAGGTGGCTTGTTTTGTGTTGGGGATTGAGGGTGGTTGTTTCCTGTCTTTGTGTTTTGTCTGCACCAGCTAGGACTGTGACGGTTAGTTTGTTTTGTCATTTTTGTATAGTGTCTTGTTTTGTGTTAATTAAATAATGGAAAATTACCACGCTGCACATTGGTCCTCAGATCCTTCTCGCCTCTCCTCGTCTGAGGAGGAGGACGACCTAGACTGCCGTTACATATTGTTTAACGGTGCAACCATTGAAAATAAATTTGCATGATGATACATAAGGGTTCAATATTATATGCATTTGTAAGGGCATTTATAAATTGTTAATAGCTGGAGTGGCTCACTATTTGGCAAACACTGACTGGCTATCACACTATTTTTACCAATTTGTTATATATTATGATTAAATAACTGGTAATAATGTAATTACAAACCCTTTATAAACCCTTTACAAATGGAACCTTATTGTAGGTTATACATACCTTCTAATGAGTATGAATACTTTATACTATAGCAGTAGATGCACTGTAATGCCAACAGTGTTTCTTTTTTTCGCATCCCCAACCCAAATGATACCAGAATGCTCATAATGTCAATGTTTACATCATTAATATAAAAGTATTTTTCCATGTTACCTTGGACCCATTGTTCAGAGAAATCAAGGATTCTTGCCACCATGATGGGTTTTCTCGCTCCAGAATAGAATAGAGGTGTAGCCTCATCTGTACTTCAATAACGTCTTTCTGTTTACATCTTCAAAGCTGTCGAAGACCCTTTCAGAGTGCTTCCTTTCTTCCTCACTGTGGTTTTATTCTGCAGGCGTGGGGATGTTTAATGATTGGTTCATGAAGAGTTTGATTCTCTGTTTCAGACTATGTATTGCTCTGCTGGGTCATATAATGCTTTGTACCTTGTAAACATAGAGAGATGTGCAATCAAACATGTTCTATTGCTTGCATAAATGGCACTGGATCATGGATGAGAATGAAAGTTTGGATAATTATTTCCCCTAATTTGCAGTTCAGTTGCCAGGGTCCATATCTGTATTCTTCTCTGGAAGGGAAAAATATGGTTTTGTCGCTCAGTATGCATAAACTGTTTGTGTCTTTGCTGTGTGTTGTCCACAAAAGAAAATGAGAGCAATTATATTCGTCTTAAATACAAATAGTGTGTATAGTTCCATAAAAAGGAGTTGTTTGGCCATTCTGAAGTTATTCTGCATATCAATGATGTTCTGTGTATTGACCCGATATGTGGTTTCAAAGACTTTGCTCATACTTCAGCTCCTGTCACCAAGGATTAGAATGAAAATAGAGTGAAAATATATGACATTAGATCCAGTGAGAAAAATACCCTTTTAAAAATGGTCCTTGGGTGGTATAGTGTTTCCCCAGTTGCAACTCTTTCAGTGTAGGCTATCTCTCCACCAACTCACTGTTGTCGTATACAGTACCAGTCAAAAGTTTGGACACACCTCTCATTCAAGGGTTTTTCTTTGTTTTTACTATTTTCTACATTGTATAATAATAGTGAAGACATCAAAACTATGAAATAACACATATTGAATCATTTAGTAACCAAAAAAGTGTTAAACTAATCAAAATATGTTTTACCCACCCTTTGCCGTGATGACAGCTTTACACACTCTTGGCATTGTCTCAACCAGCTCTTTTGTTCACTCACCTCTAACTGGTAGTGTTTGACTTCCCTGCAACAGGAGTGGGTAATTTAGGAGCACTGTGTGAGGTTGTTAGATCAGTGAGGCCCAAGCAGGCACCATTCTTTGCAGACCCTTAACAGCAAATATGTGGTAATGATATTGTCTCCAGCTGGGTAATAACACACAATTCAGCCTGCCAAATATTGCAGTCGCTGGAAAAATGGAGGTGGGGAAAAAAAGAATTACACTGAAGTACTGGAGGAAAATGACAGTAGAAATGTCTTCAACCTGAAGTGGCATATTGAAAAATTCAAATCTGCCAGACACTGCATGAGCAACAACACATTTTCCCCCTTGCAGTATGTAGTCTTGGAATGCTGATATGTAGATATAAATGGAATTTAGCATTCTTTATTTTGCTTCCGTAGTATAGATATTCAGCATGTTCCCATCATTTAGACCGTTAATGGTATAATTAAATAGACCATGACGGCTGAATCAGCCTTGACCTCACTGTTGATTATGCTACACTGCTATAACTGTCAACACCACCTAACTCAATGGCCAATCAGTGGTGTGCTGGGGCTGGTCCCCCTGCTGCACTGTGAAATTGAGGCATGTGATCCTTAATGTGTGTGAAGTAGACAAGGCCTTGACACAATGCCCGAAGCCTCAGGGGGTTTCCTCTGCCCAGTCTATTAGCTTCCCGCTGGGCTTGGGGCTGCATGGGGCTGGGCCTGCCTGGGACTGGTACTGCCTGGACTTATTCCCAGGGATAAATTGGGATAATAGCGTTATACTCATGCCTCTTAGACGCAGGCTAACAACCGTCCGTACCTCACAAGTCCTCAACTGGCAGCTTCATTAAAAAGTACCCGCAAAGACCAAGAACGCATCAAAATCCACAAAGAATCAACATTTTGCAGTGGCCATTCGAACCCTCAAATGCTGATGCTCCAGATACTCAACTAGTTTAAAGAAGGCCAGTTTTATTGCTTATTTAATCATCACAATAGTTTTCAGCTGTGCTAACATAATTGCAAAAGGGTTTTCTAATGATCAATTAGCCTTTTTTAAATGATAAACTTGGATTAGCTAACACAACGTGCCATTGGAACACAGGAGGGATGATTGCTGATAATGGGCCTCTGTACCCCTATGTAGATATCCATAAAAAATCTGCCGTTTCAAGCTACAATAGTTATTTATAACATTAACAATGTCTTCACTGTATTTCTGATCAATTTGATGTTATTTTAATGTACAAAAAAAAGTGACCCCAAATTTTTGAACGTGAGTGTATGTAATGAACAATGGTACTGTCACATGTTTAGCAACTGCTTGTTGTATGAGGAATTAATGCTAATAATACAGTTATAAGAATGATTGTCATGCGTTGATATGAATCAGTCCAGGTACCTCTGGACACACCAATCAATGGACTGTGAATGTGGATACTTACATTGGGATCCGGAATTATTGGATCCTTTGATAAAGATGTGCAAAGAATGTTTGAGACTAACACAATTGCTCAGAGAAAAATAATTTGTTTAACATGTAATAAAACAAGTTCTAAAAAAGATGAGGGTCAAAATGATTGGATCCCCTGTTTTCAATATTCCAGCACCCTCCCCTTGTGAAGATAATGACACTGAGCCTTTTTCTAAAATGTTTTATGAGATTGGAGAACACATTGGGAGGGATCTTAGACCATTGCTCCATCCTTGATATCCTGCACTTATGGACTTCCCTCTTCAATTCAAACCACAGGTTTTCAATGGGGTTCAAGTCCGGAGACTGAGATGGCCACTGCAAAATGTTGATTCTTTGTGGATTTTGATGCGTTCTTGGGGTTATTGTCTTGCGGCCAAGTTTTCAAGCTCCTGGCAGAGGAAACAGGCGAAGGACATCAAGGATCTGGAAATATCTATATGGAGGAATGGTCTAAGGGGCCTCCCAAATGTGTTCTCCAATCTCATAAAACATTTTAGAAAAAGGTTCAGTGTCGTTGTAACGGCAGATTTCGTCTTCAGACGAAGAGGTGTAGCAGGGATCGGACCAAGACGCAGCGTGGTAAGTGTCCATGTTTTAATAGAACAAACTGAACGAGACACAAATACAAAATAACAAAGTAAACCTAACCGAAAACAGTCCCGTGTGGCACAAACACTGACACAGGAAACACAAAAGAACTATGGTCAGAACGTGACAGTATCTCCCCTTTTGCAGCCGGAGTCCGCACCCCCCTAAGGTGCGGACTCCGGCTGCAAAACCTGAACTTATAGGGGAGGGTCTGGGTGGGCATCTGTCCGCGGTGGCGGCTCTGGCGCAGGACGTGGACCCCACTCCACCATAGTCTTTGTCCGCTTTAGTGTCCTCCTAGGAACGGCGACCCTCGCCGCCGACCTAGGATTGGCAACCCTACTAAATTGCCCCACTGGACTGAGGGGCAGCTCCGGACTGAGGGGCAACCCCGGACTGAGGGGAAACTCCGGACTGAGGGGCGACTCCGGACTGAGGGGCAGCTCCGGACTGAAAGGCGGCTCCGGACTGAAAGGCGGCTCCGGACTGAGGGGCGGCTCCGGACTGAGGGGTAACTCAGGACTGAGGGGTAGCTCAGGACTGAGGGGTAGCTCAGGACTGAGGGGTAGCTCAGGACTGAGGGGTAGCTCAGGACTGAGGGGTAGCTCAGGACTGAGGGGTAGCTCAGGACTGACGGGCAGCTCCGGACTGAGTGGCAGCTCCGGACTGAGTGGCAGCTCTGGACTGAGGGACAGCTCCGGACTGAAGAGCAGCTCCGGACTGAAGAGCAATTCCGGCTCTGGCAGCTCAGGCGGCTCTGGCAGCTCCTGGCTGACTATCGGCTCTGTCAGGTCCTGGCTGACTGACGGCTCTGGCAGGTCCTGGCTGACTGACGGCTCTGGCAGGTCCTGGTTGGCTGGCGGCTCCTGGCTGGCTGGCGGCTCCTGGCTGGCTGGCGGCTCCTGGTTGACTGGTGGCTCTGGCGGCTCAGGACAGACTGGCGGCTCTTGTGGCTCAGGACAGACTGGCGGCTCTTGCGGCTCAGGACAGACTTGCGGCTCAGGACAGACTGGCGGCTCTTGCGGCTCAGGACAGACTGGCGGCTCAGGACAGACGGGAGACTCTGGCGGCTCTGGACAGACGGGCAGCTCAGGCGTGCCGAGGCGCACTGTAGGCCTGGTGCGTAGTGCCGGAACTGGTGGTACCGGGCTGGGAACATGCACCTCAAGGCTAGTGCGGGGAGCAGGAACAGGGCGTACAGGGCTCTGGAGACGCACAGTAGGCTTGGTGCGTGGTGCCGGAACTGGTGGTACCGGACTGGGTACACGCACCACTGGGCGAGTGCGGGGAGCAGGAACAGGGCGTACTGAAGCTCTTGAGCGCCGAGCCTGCTCAACCCTACCTGGCTGAATGCTCCCCGTAGCCAGGCCAGTACGGCAAGGTGGAATAGCCCGCACTGGGCTGTGCTGGCGATCCGGGGACACCATGCGTAGGGCTGGTGCCATGTACACCGACCCGAGGAGACGCACTGGAGACCAGATGCGTTGAGCCGGCTTCATGGCACCTGGCTCGATGCCCACTCTAGCCCGGCCGATACGAGGAGCTGGAATGTACCGCACCGGGCTAAGCACGCATGCTGGGGACACCGTGCGCTCCAACGCATAACACGGTGCCTGACCAGTACGACGCCCTCTCTCTCCACGGTAAGCACGGGGAGTTGGCTCAGGTCTCCTACCTGGCTTAGCCACACTCCCCGTGTGCCCACCCCCAAGAAATCTTTGGGGCTGACTCTCGGACTTCCATCCGCGCCGCCGTGCTGCCTCCTCATACCAGCGCCTCTCTGCCTTCGCTGCCTCCAACTCTGCCCTGGGACCGCGATATTCCCCTGGCTGAGTCCAGGGTCCTTTGCCATCCAGAACCTCCTCCCAAGTCCATGAATCGTGTGTCTTTTGCCGCTGCTGCTGCTGTCCTTTACCACGCTGCTTGGTCCTTGGTTGGTGGGTGTTTCTGTAACGGCAGATTTTCTCCTCTTCGTCTGAAGAGGAGGTGTAGCGGGGATCGGACCAAGACGCAGCGTGGTAAGTGTCCATGTTTTAATAGAACAAACTGAACGAGACACAAATACAAAATAACAAAGTGAACCTAACCGAAAACAGTCCCGTGTGGCACAAACACTGACACAGGAAACACAAAAGAACTATGGTCAGAACGTGACAGTCATTATCCCCGCAAGGGGTGGGTGCTGGAGTTTTGAAAATAGGGAGCCAATAATTTGTACCCCTATCTTTAGATTTTTTTCATTACTTGTTAAACAAAATTAATTTTCTCTGAGCAATTATAATTGTATAAAATAATATAGTTGTAAAACACTTTGAGCATACTGTCACTTTCTGACCTAAGTTCCTTTTTTATGTCTTTATTTCAGTTTGGTCAGGGCGTGAGTTGGGGTGGGCATTCTATGTTGTTTTTCCATGTTTTGTTCTGTTGTTAGATTTCTATGTGTTGGGCCTAGTATGGTTCTCAATCAGAGGCAGGTGTCAGTCGTTGTCTCTGATTGGGAGCCATATTTAGGTAGCCTGTTTTTCATTGTGTGTGGTGGGTGGTTGTTTCCTGTTATGTATCTGCACCTTTCGGGACTGTTTCGATTTTTGTTTGTATCATTCGCTTTGTTATTTTGTATTTTTTTGTGTTCAGTTTTAATAAATTAAAATGGACACTTACCACGCTGCATATTGGTCCGATCCTTCTTACTCCTCATCTGAAGAGGAGGAAAGCCGTTACACATACAATATAGCTCAGTATTTTTATGATTTATTCTAGTCTTTTTGTTTATCTTTGTCAAGGGTTCCAATAATTGCGGAGCCCACAGTATATAGGACTATGGATAGTTTCAGTTGATTTGTTCAGCGGACTGTGGACACGTATACGGCTGTGGCTAATTTGAGTTGATTTGTTTTACTCTGACCAATCAATAGGAAACCACAATAGACTATGATTGTCTGAAAAGGACAGTTTCTCATCACAGTAAGTAGCATAGTGTAGTAGTTAGTGATCAATAGCGTATCAAAGGACTTCCTGCTTAAAACACCACCACCTACACACACACACACAATATGCCCAGTCTCTTTCCATTGACTTAGGGATTGTAATGGATAGAGGGTATCAAGGGCTGGCCCGAGGCAGATACAGAGGCCTCTAATCGCTTCATCAAGCTCGTCCTGCACTTGTTCTGCACAGCCTTTTCTCTCAACTTCCACACAGTGTCCATGACCTTCGACCCTGCCATTGAGGCAACAGCCGCTGTAGAAAAGAAAAGAGAGCACCCCTGCCCTTATTGATATGTTATACTGAGAAGAGTATTGTGCAAGAGGAAAATAAATTAGAATTCAATGTAAAAGGTAGTCTAGCCTTGATACTGTACAGTTAGGAGAAAATGGAGGTACATTGAAATGGAAGAATTCATTGAATTTTTTCGCTCATGAGGTGAACCAGGAATTTAAATAGGTTCAATCTGAGAAGATCAGATTGGCCTAACACATACCGATGGCCTTAAGTTATTGAATTTGGTTGTAAAAAATGTTTATTTATTTATTGTATTAAAATAACCTATTTTTCCTAAAACCTTCTTATTGGAATTAAATTTATGTCCCTGGCCACTCTTGAAAACTTGACTTTCCTACAGTATAACAACACATTACCCATTATCTGAATATTAGCTAAAGTATATTTCCATACATGTTTTTCATTGGCATGTACTCAGTCAGCTGACATGCGTTGGAGGAAGAAGCTCCTCCCTGAGTGGTTGTTTTGTTATCTGTCAATGATGTAACGCTAATGGCTGTACACATTCCCCATGACTGGCAGTGACCACTATGAAGTCTGAACACTGCAGGAGGGGAAAAAAGCAATTTCATGGTTCATTCCATGGTTAATGCGCTGCTGTAATCTTTTGAGAGCCCTGTCTTTTTGTTTAAGTTTAGCAGAATAAAGGGTTGAACTATCTTAGCTCGGTCCAATTAATCACCAGGCTAAAAGGTGCTGGGAGGCCATCCGGTGTGACTTGGTACAAGTAACAAGTTGTGATGGTTAAGGGTGAATGTGTGAGAGAGAAAGCCTCAGAGAAAGGGAGTAGAGAGAGTCAGTTTATAAGACAGGGATATGCCTTTTGATAGGTGAAATGTGTGTCTGTGTATGCTGTTTGCATACAGTTAGGTAAGCCTCTAATTACTGGGAGGTGCATTAGCTCTCAGCCACACTCCATCATTTCTGCTTCATTTTGTCAGAGGAGAGGACAGAGGAGATGCACTCACCTGGAGGGTTGTGTGGTTTAGTGCTGCTCTGATTACCTCTGCTGTCTCTTTGACCATAGGTGAGAGGATAAGGCCAGGTAAGACAAGGTGGGCTGTCTGAATACACCATTTTTATTTATTTAACCTTTATTTAACTAGGCAAGTCAGTTAAGAACAAATTAGCCCCAAATGAGCTGCAGAGTGGAGCAGTACCCACCGCCATTGTGAGTTGATCATGTGCTGGGTATCAGGATACGACTGGGAGTGATGAGCTGTACCCACCACCATGGTGAGGTAGTCGTGGTGGGTATCAGGATACGACTGGGAGTGATGAGCTGTACCCACCACCATGGTGAGGTAGTCATGCTGGGTATCAGGATACGACTGGGAGTGATGAGCTGTACCCACCACCATGGTGAGGTAGTCGTGGTGGGTATCAGGATACGACTGGGAGTGATGAGCTGTACCCACCACCATGGTGAGGTAGTCGTAGTGGGTATCAGGATACGACTGGGAGTGATGAGCTGTACCCACCACCATGGTGAGGTAGTCGTGCTGGGTATCAGGATACGACTGGGAGTGATGAGCTGTACCCACCACCATGGTGAGGTAGTCGTGCTGGGTATCAGGATACGAGTGGGAGTGATGAGCTGTACCCACCACCATGGTGAGGTAGTCGTGGTGGGTATCAGGATACGACTGGGAGTGATGAGCTGTACCCACCACCATGGTGAGGTAGTCGTGCTGGGTATCAGGATACGACTGGGAGTGATGAGCTGTACCCACCACCATGGTGAGGTAGTCGTGCTGGGTATCAGGATACGACTGGGAGTGATGAGCTGTACCCACCACCATGGTGAGGTAGTCGTGCTGGGTATCAGGATACGACTGGGAGTGATGAGCTGTACCCACCACCATGGTGAGGTAGTCCTGCTGGGTATCAGGATACGACTGGGAGTGATGAGCTGTACCCACCACCATGGTGAGGTAGTCGTGCTGGGTATCAGGATACGGCTGGTCCCTTTACACCTGTTGGGCACATCTCAATTAGCTGTCATAACGCATGTATCCTCTCTCTTCTAGGAACTAGGTTATAGTCGCTCAGGGCGTGTTAAATATGGAATGAGTTCAGGTAGATTGTGTGCCCATGTCGACTTTTTGATTTCCTTTTTACTATTGTTTTCAGACAGAAATAGTAAAAAAACAAAAAAACAGTACCTAAAGAGGTCTCTATAAGTTTGTTGATCTCCATTTTGTTTTTATGATGTTAATCAGATATGAATTTTCATGAACGCACCAACGACACTTTCTAATTCTTCTTCTCTGGAGATCAACAGAACACTGAAGCTTCACACTGAACAGTATCATGAAGCTATTTAAAGCCTTCTTCAGCTCTTCCCCTCAGTCAGTTTTCACAGTGTGTTGTATTATGTCTGTTATCTCTTTGTTATGGGAGTGTTTATTTGTTTACATGAGAGGGATTGGAGGTTTGGTGATCTGAGCAAATTGCACAAAAAAGTACTTCAGATGGGAATTACTGTAATTAGTGTGCTCTTAAATGTGGAACGCTCTCCTAATGTTTTTGTTTACCTCAGGCGGCTGATCTGTGCTCTGGGAATGCGTAGGGGGGCGGCCCACTGGCAGGTTAAAATCACTTGTCATGCCAGAGATCGTCATTATGAGATTACAATTGGTCAGTGTTGAGTAACAATCAACACAGCTCCGGGCAGACACTTAACAAGCCTGGTGTGTGTGTAGGGCCTAGTGTTTTTGTGTGGTAATTCTGTGTGAGTGTGTTTGCCGGCGGGATAATGTGAATGTGTATGTGTGTGTGTGTTCATGTGTTTTTGTGTGTGCAAATGTCTATCAGTGGGTATAGGACTGGCTTAACATTTCATGTTGAAACATGTTCCTTGACAATAGTGAGAGTCAATTATAAGAATTTGCTGGTGTCCTCAGTTATCAAGCAAGTGATTATATTTCACAGGAAGATAATATCCAGGTAAATTAAGGTTTCTATTTAATTTAGGCCTAGTTGCCGCATCTCCATTTCAGATCGTCTAACAATTTAGATCTTATCAAGGATTAGCGTGGAGATATTACCCCTAATTTAAAATATTCGTATCTGCATACTAGGCTGCACACAGCTTAAGGATCCATGCTTAGAAAACATGATATCCTTACAGAAAAGAAAAACAATTAAGCCCTCACACATTAAAGGCTCAAAGATTATATATATATTTTTAATTCATAAAGTTTCAATGCAAACTTGACAATCCATTGGGAGGAAGCATTTACTTGAAGAGTCTTTGACAGAGACTGAGAGAAACCTGATGTGTGTCAATAAGAAAGAGAGAGAGGAAAGGGAGAAAGAAGGAAACAGCGGAAGTTGAGAAATTGTGAAATGGGAGTTGTGCTTGTCAGGTGATTGTGTGACAGTTTTAATGTTGTGTTTGTTTAACATGTATCTCTTCCCAGACTCTCCCCACCTCCTCCCTGTGCTACAGCTAAGCTCCAGCTTCTGAAGTGGAGACACTTGAAATGCTGAAAGTGACAACATCTTAACATAAGCTGAGGGGAAACTGAAAGTCAGTGCTTACTTGCAACCAATCCCCCCTCTCACCCCTCCTGTCCTGCCTGCCACCCCCTACTCCAACTCCCAGCAGCCCACACTGTAGCCATGCTGAGTAGCTGTGACACCCTGGCCTGGTCTCTACAATAGGAAAGTTACAGGTAGAGATTAGGGAAGGTGATTGTTAATGATCCTAAAAAGTTGAGTGAAAGGTGCGGGAATCTCTCGCAGCCGTGGCCGTGATTGTTCCCCCCTCGGTTCCCAGTCGCAGGTGCGTCCAAATAGAACTGGAACCATGTAATCCGCCCAAATCCAGCGTCTTCCGAGGAGTGTAAACCAGGAATGTTCCGCGGGGTCAATGGATTATACAGAATTCATGGTGGTAGCTTGGCTTGAGAGGCAGAATTAGAGGAGAAAAAGGGAGAGAAGGCTGAACTGGTTTTGTATTAAAATGAGCTTACCAGGTGGTCCCAGAAAAGTGGACACAGTGTGTCAAGTAAACTGAAAAGCCCCGGGTGTTTGCTGTTTATTGGCTGGGGGCCTGGTAAGGAGAGGGGCTGGCCAGGGAGGTGGCACTGATGTGGCCATTGAGGCCTTAGTGAAATGTCTGTCAGGCTTGGTTTACCACAATCACAGCAGTGATTAGGCTTCTTTTGATGACAGGTTTAGTTTTCTGTCCATTGGAGAGAAAGTGAGAATGGAGGAAGGAAGGGGAGGTGAGGGGGTTGTTGGAGTTGTAGTTTGGGTTGGGCGTTTACGCAGCGGTGTAAGAAAGGGGGCGGAGGCTGGGACGGCATATTAATGTCGTGCACCGGGGGCCCAACGTAATTTCCCAGCAGGTCACAGGGTCAGGTTTGTATTTAGTTAGAGGTAATGATCTCGTTAGGATCTGAATGGACCACCGTCTAAGCCCATTCAGAGGAGCGAGTGTGCCTCCCTTCCCCCTCTCCCTGCGTTGTGTGGGCTTACACAACCCATGAACTGTGATTAATGGACTTCCAGGGCTTAATAACTTGCAAAACAGTATTAAACAACGGAGGCCCGGGACAATCAGAGAGGGACCCAGGCGGAGTAGGAGGTGGTTGTAAACATTGGCCAGCACAATTGCGATGCATGGAATTAACTAAGATGGATGCTCACAATGCTACAGCTGGCAACTGGCAGGGAGCCTGCCTGAGAGAATGCTCCATTGCTGCTTCCAGGTGGCCCAGCCCAGGCCTGGCCTTTTCAGTTTGGTAAGTGTTAAAAAATAAAGGGAGAGAAAGGCTACATTTGTGACAGGGAGACAGTGAGAGAAAGCCATTGAGCAGAAACAAGAAAGAGATTAAAGAGCAGAGAGAGTGATCAGCAGAAAATGGGAGACATATTCAATGGAACAAGTAACCCTTGACATGCGGGCACAAATATGAACGCTTTTGTTTCTGTTTTTAATTTAGAGCCAGGATGCAATAGTGGGAAAATAGGAATACTGACACCCCACACACACACACACACACACACTTGTCCTGACACCTCCTACATCTCCTGGCCTCCTCGTCTTCTTTTTCCCACCCTTGTGTCCTCTCGTCTAAATACAAATGAACCCAACATGAAGTCCTGAGTAGTGGTGTCTTCAGAACTCCCTCTCCTCTGTAATGTAGCTCTTCTTTTCTCTACAGCCCCAGTGTGCATTTTATGCCAGTATAATGTATCTCAAATTTGTAAATATAAGTAATGGAGACCACTTGTGCCTGAAGGACAACACTTTTTAATGGACAGGACTAGTCTGTTGTACTTACTCTTTCAGAATGCTGTTTAGAGTGGTTTGTGGTGGTTTAGCCTGCTTTTGATTTGATTTGATTTAATAAATTGGAAATAATATAACCCTGATCTTTAGCATTTTGAAGTTGAAGCTTCTCTACACAATTCACACAGTTAAACATCTACATCTTTGTCCTCATAAAACATATTACAGGGATAGTGTTCTCTTTGAGAATGAATGAACAGGGCTGGAGTGTTTGCCTGGTAGAGATGCCTATAATGAGAACTTCATTGGAACAGTTTCAGTAATAGGTATTGGCATGAAGCAACACAATTGCACAGTGTGTGTTCAATTATAGGCAATTATGAGACAATTTGGGTAGTGTTTGATTAGAGCACGAACAGGTACTTTCTCTCATCATAAGCCATGTGAGATAAATGTTTTTTTTTTTTTTTTTACAAAGACAGCTATGCAGCGGGAGGGTTTTGTTTGCTTTTGAGGCACGGTTAAAGAGGATTAAATAAAATATATATTGTATGTTATGCTATGCATGCTTGTATGCTATGCTTGATTTGTCATTTATTGATCATTTTGAAATAATTAGATGGTGACAAATATTAGTACAAATATTCAATACTACAAATACTACAATACTACAAATTCAATACTACAAATACTACAAATTTGAATGCTCTCGATAATCATATCAAAGTATATTTGTCTGCCTTCAGGCCAATTTCTTTGTAATATAGTATTTCTATTTTATAAATATAAATGTTGCATTTTATGTAAAATATGTTGGGTTCTCTAGAGGTTCTCCTTGTGTGATGAAAAATGAATAATACTTTATTTCTAAGTTGAATGCTGGAATAGAGGCCTTTGTCCTTATTTGGCCGTTTAAGAAGACAAAAGCTTATGATTTTCTCACTGTCTTCATCTTGGCCAACATTAGAGGAGTGCTGAATGGATGGAGAGAAGAGCTGATGCTGTTTGACATTCACTTCAGTGTGTTTGCACTGATCTGGACTGTGACTAAACTCTAAATGTGTGACCACAGACACACAGGTCCTCCTAATCTGAGAGAGAGAGTTGTGTGACTTATGATGTGTGTGTGTGACAGAGATTTGTAACTATGGTTTTGTGTCTGTGTGTACATATTGGCGGTCTACCTCAGTCTGTCTCTCCCGTTCTCTGTCTCTCCCTCTCTGTCTCTCTCACATTCTCTCTTTCTGTCCCTCTCTCTTCCCACAGCTGTCGCCTGGTCTCCTACACCAGAGTGTGGTCCAGTGGGGACCTTGACGCGGCCGAGTGGGATCCACTGCTGTGCTAAGCCTCTGACTCACTGCTCTGCTCCCCCAGCTCAGCAACATCATGAATAATGGATCGGGGAAATACATTTATCTTTTAATGGCTATGGCACCCTGGCTAGGACTGTTCAGCTTGGCTGGGGCTGAGGGGGCGGCAGGCCAAGGTTCATACTTGCCGATTGTCTCTTGTCTTTTTGAAGTTGGTAACTTCTTAGTGTCCTAGAGAAGTGTAATCAGGCTTGAATCGGAGGGTCATTTTTTGAAGGAGCGGTCATCCTCAAGTTTGCCAATGGGAGGCTTTGCTTGCCGTTGAGTCAGTGCAATAATTATAATTCCAGCGGTCGGTTGTTCTGGAATTGTTTTAGCATCTACATTACTTTCTGATTGTGATGTGTGAACTAAAAACATTGAGTGACGAGATCTGTCATTAGGTCCTCGCATAAATATTGTAGAGGGGTTGTGAGTGTGCCTCTCAGTTGGTTCAAAATTACTTTAGATTTTTTTTTGTGTGTGCAAATTGTCTTCTATGAAGTTGTGGTAGGGGAGGCATATTGAGTTGTGGATGTGTAGTCAGCTGTGACACTATGAATTAGGCCTACTCTGCCATTGACTCCAAAATGAAGCTGTAGCCTTGAGAAAAATGCTCACAGATTGTATTATGCTGAGAAAATGAAGCTAGGCATTCATATTTGTCTCATCTATTAAAAATGTATATTTTGAAACCTCTGAAATGGGGTTATTTTTGTGATGGTAAGAAAAGAATGGCCATGGGGACTCGTTGAGTATTTTTTTGGTACTTTATTTAATGAGTAAGCCTTGGACAAGTAAGCCGTGTCTGAGCCAGAACGGCCCAATAGTTATTTATTGAGCTGTAAAAATGTAGAAAGAAATCATGGAGCAATGAAATAATACAATTATAATGTGGTTGCTCCACCCATGCCATGCATGTACACATCGTGGTGAATATAAACTAAAAACAAAATACAAATAATTGCGTCGCCAAATAAAGGATTTAAATATCAAATAAAAAGAATCTGTTTCCAATAGATGGGTTTGCTGATAACGTCACAAAATTGATGATCGTGCATAGATGGGGCAGAAGTCAGTGTGTTATGATTCTGGAAGGTCAGACTGCTAGAACCAATGACAAGAAGCTGCCATGTGGGGAATCGTAGGTCGCTCGTTTCAGCATGTTGTATCTTGTTCTTGATACCATGTCTTGTTTTGAGGTGTTTTGACTGTTGTCAATGCTAATATGGCTAAATGCGTTAGCTAGCTAACCAACAACTGTCCCAATGTATTTGAGAGACAACACATGCTCATTGTGGAGAGGAAATATAGTTTACATGTCAACAATCCTTTGATTCTAAGCAAACCCGGCCTGTTTTGCTCCACGGTTGCGCACGCATCGATTTTGTTGCTAAACAACCCACCTGTTTATGAAGCACCTTGTAATCTTACATCCAACACCAGGCCATTAATGCATAATTTAGCTGTGCACCCTAATGTGGGAATAATACAACTTGCTCTGTTTAACTAGGATGAGGAGGATTTACATGGTAAGGGGACACCCTCCATCCATGCTACACCCTCTCTCAATGCTCCACCCTCCCTCCCTCCCTGCTCCTCCATCCATGCTCCACCCTCCCTCTCTCAATGCTCCACCCACCCTCCCTCCCTGCTCCTCCATCCATGCTCCACCCCCCTCTCTCAATGCTCCACCCTCCCTCCCTCCCTGCTCCTCCATCCATGCTCCACCCCCCTCTCTCAATGCTCCACCCTCCCTCCCTCCCTGTTCCTCCATCCATGCTCTACCCTCCCTCTCTCAATGCTCCACCCACCCTCCCTCCCTGCTCCTCCATCCATGCTCCACCCCCCTCTCTCACTGCTCCACCCACCCTCCCTCCTTCGTACCTACCATGCTCTATCCTCCCTCCCTCTCTGCTACTTCCTCCATCTCTGCCCCACTCTCTCCTCCTGCAACCACCCACCCTCCCTCTCTGCTACTATCTCCATCCTTGCTCCTCCCTGCACACCTGCACCACCCTCCCTCCCTCCTCCACCCTCCCTGCTCCTCTGCCCCTCCCTCCCTGCTCCCCCGTACCTCCCTCCCTGCTCCCCCGTCCCTCCCTCCCTGCTCCCCCGTCCCTCCCTCCCTGCTCCCCCGTACCTCCCTGCTCCTCTGCCCCTCCCTCCCTGCTCCCCCGTACCTCCCTGCTCCCCCGTCCCTCCCTCCCTGCTCCCCCGTCCCTCCCTCCCTCCCTGCTCCCCCGTACCTCCCTCCCTGCTCCCCCGTACCTCCCTGCTCCCCCGTACCTCCCTCCCTGCTCCCCCGTCCCTCCCTCCCTCCTCCACCCTCCCTGCTCCCCCGTACCTCCCTGCTCCCCCGTACCTCCCTCCCTGCTCCCCCGTACCTCCCTCCCTGCCCCCCCGTCCCTCCCTCCCTGCTCCCCCGTACCTCCCTCCCTGCTCCCCCGTACCTCCCTGCTCCCCCGTACCACCCTCCCTGCTCCCCCGTCCCTGCCTCCCCGTCCCTCCCTCCCTGCTCCCTCGTCCCTCCCTGCTCCCCCGTACCTCCCTGCTCCACAGCTCTACATGGTGGCCCATGGGAAGGTAAATTATTTTTCTTTAACCCTCCGTCTCTGTAATCTGATTCCACAAGTCCACAAGACCCTTTCAGAGGAAAGAATAAAGGAAAATCGACTGTTTTATAGAGGACGTGCTAAACCATGCTAGTACACGAATGTCACTGTCTAATTACAATACAGAAATAATCTTGTGCTTGCTAGATGCAGGCCTATTAACTGTCATTGTTTAAAAAAAATATTTTTGACACCTTGACAAAATATTTAAATCTCCAACTTTAGAATGAAGTACAATTTCATCATCTTGAGAAAATTCCCTATGTTGGAGATAATTACTATAGTCTGTCTTCCTGCAAGGTTGTGTTCTTGCAAATTCATGTTATTTTAGCTCTAGTTTTATCAGTGCTAATTATTATCACAATGAATCCAAGTGAAAGGAATACATGAATGAATTCAGTGATGTGATATAGCCTTGAAGTGGGGTATTGAATGTAAAAGTCAGTGTCCAGGTGTGCAAAGCTCTTAGACTCACCCAGAAAGACAGCTGTAATCGCCAAAGGTGATTCTAACATGTATTGACTCAGGGGAGTTAATACTTATTTAAATTAGATATTTCTGTATTTCATTTTCAATAAATGTGCACCAAAAAAAAGAGAAACAAAATGGTGCAGTTTGAGGCCATGTGGCGAAGAGTGATGTGGACGCTGGAGATGGGGGTGTGAGCAGGTGGGTCTGGGCAGGGTGATGTGGACGCTGGAGATGGGGGTGTGAGCAGGTGGGTCTGGGCAGGGGGATGTGGGCGCTGGAGATGGGGGTGTGAGCAGGGTGATGTGGGCGCTGGAGATGGGGGTGTGAGCAGGTGGGCCTGGGCAGGGTGATGTGGGCTCTGGAGATGGGGGTGTGAGCAGGTGGGTCTGGGCAGGGTGATGTGGACGCTGGAGATGGGGGTGTGAGCAGGTGGGTCTGGGCAGGGTGATGTGGACACTGGAGATGGGGGTGTGAGCAGGTGGGTCTGGGCAGGGTGATGTGGGTGCTGGAGATGGGGGTGTGAGCAGGTGGGTCTGGGCAGGGTGATGTGGGCGCTGGAGATGGGGGTGTGAGCAGGTGGGTCTGGGCAGGGTGATGTGGACGCTGGAGATGGGGGTGTGAGCAGGTGGGTCTGGGCAGGGTGATGTGGACGCTGGAGATGGGGGTGTGAGCAGGTGGGTCTGGGCAGGGTGATGTGGACGCTGGAGATGGGGGTGTGAGCAGGTGGGTCTGGGCAGGGTGATGTGGACGCTGGAGATGGGGGTGTGAGCAGGTGGGTCTGGGCAGGGTGATGTGGACGCTGGAGATGGGGGTGTGAGCAGGTGGGTCTGGGCACGGTGATGTGGACGCTGGAGATGGGGGTGTGAGCAGGTGGGTCTGGGCACGGTGATGTGGACGCTGGAGATGGGGGTGTGAGCAGGTGGGTCTGGGCACGGTGATGTGGACGCTGGAGATGGGGGTGTGAGCAGGTGGGTCTGAGCAGGGTGATGTGGACGCTGGAGAGGGGGGTGTGAGCAGGGTGATGTGGGCGCTGGAGATGGGGGTGTGAGCAGGTGGGTCTGGGCAGGGTGATGTGGGCGCTGGAGATGGGGGTGTGAGCAGGTGGGTCTGGGCAGGGGGATGTGGGCGCTGGAGATGGGGGTGTGAGCAGGGTGATGTGGGCGCTGGAGATGGGGGTGTGAGCAGGTGGGTCTGGGCAGGGTGATGTGGGCGCTGGAGATGGGGGTGTGAGCAGGTGGGTCTGGGCAGGGTGATGTGGACGCTGGAGATGGGGGTGTGAGCAGGTGGGTCTGGGCAGGGTGATGTGAACGCTGGAGATGGGGGTGTGAGCAGGTGGGTCTGGGCAGGGTGATGTGGGCGCTGGAGATGGGGGTGTGAGCAGGTGGGTCTGGGCAGGGGGATGTGGGCGCTGGAGATGGGGGTGTGAGCAGGTGGGTCTGGGCAGGGGGATGTGGGCGCTGGAGATGGGGGTGTGAGCAGGGTGATGTGGGCGCTGGAGATGGGGGTGTGAGCAGGTGGGTCTGGGCAGGGTGATGTGGGCGCTGGAGATGGGGGTGTGAGCAGGTGGGTCTGGGCAGGGTGATGTGGACGCTGGAGATAGGGGTGTGAGCAGGTGGGTCTGGGCAGGGGGATGTGGGCGCTGGAGATGGGGGTGTGAGCAGGGTGATGTGGGCGCTGGAGATGGGGGTGTGAGCAGGTGGGTCTGGGCAGGGTGATGTGGGCTCTGGAGATGGGGGTGTGAGCAGGTGGGTCTGGGCAGGGTGATGTGGACGCTGGAGATGGGGGTGTGAGCAGGTGGGTCTGGGCAGGGTGATGTGGACACTGGAGATGGGGGTGTGAGCAGGTGGGTCTGGGCAGGGTGATGTGGGTGCTGGAGATGGGGGTGTGAGTAGGTGGGTCTGGGCAGGGTGATGTGGGCGCTGGAGATGGGGGTGTGAGCAGGTGGGTCTGGGCAGGGGGATGTGGGCGCTGGAGATGGGGGTGTGAGCAGGTGGGTCTGGGCAGGGTGATGTGGACGCTGGAGATGGGGGTGTGAGCAGGTGGGTCTGGGCAGGGTGATGTGGACGCTGGAGATGGGGGTGTGAGCAGGTGGGTCTGGGCAGGGTGATGTGGATGCTGGAGATGGTGGTGTAAGCAGGTGGGTCTGGGCAGGGTGATGTGGGCGCTGGAGATGGGGGTGTGAGCAGGTGGGTCTGGGCAGGGTGATGTGGACGCTGGAGATGGGGGTGTGAGCAGGTGGGTCTGGGCAGGGTGATGTGGACGCCGGAGATGGGGGTGTGAGCAACTGGATCTGGGCAGGGTGATGTGGACGCTGGAGATGGGGGTGTGAGCAGGGTGATGTGGACGCTGGAGATGGGGGTGTGAGCAGCTGGGTCTGGGCAGGGTGATGCAGTCGTTTGTATGTAGATGTTTTTGATTCAGGCTGTGAATTCAAAATGTGGAATAAGTCAAGGGGTGTGAATACTTTCTGAAGGCACTGTATGTACAGATGTATTAAACATATTAAAAATAAAAAACAGAAATACCTTATTTACAAACAAATTCAGACCTTTTGCTATGAGACTCGAAATTGAGCTCAGGTACATCCTGTTTCCATTGATCATCCTTGAGATGTTTCTACAACTTGACTGGAGTCCACCTGTGGCAAATTCAAATGATTGGACATGATTTGGAAAGGCACACACCTGTCTATATAAGGTCCCACAGTTGACAGTTTATGTCAGTGCAAAAACCAAGCCATGAGGTCCAAGGAATTGTCCGTAGAGCCCCTACACAGGATTGTGTCGAGGTACAGAACTGGGGAAGGGTACCAAAAAATGTCTGCAGCATTGAAGGTCCCCAAGAAAACAGGGGCCTCCATCATTCTTAAATGGAAGAAGTTTGGAACCACCAAGACTCTTTCTAGAGCTGTCCGGACAATGACCCTAAGCACACAGCCAAGACAACGCAGGAGTGGCTTCGGGACAAGTCTCTGAATGTTCTTGAGTGGCCCAGCCAGAGGCCAGACTTGAACCCGATCGAACATCTCTGGAGAGACCTGAAAATAGCTGTGCAGCAATGCTCCCCATCCAACCTGAGAGAGCTTGAGAGGATCTGCATAGAAGAATGGTGAGAAACGCCCCAAATGCAGGTGTGCCAAGCTTGTAGCGTCATACCCAAGAAGACTTGAGGCTGTAATCGCTGCCAAAGGTGCTTCAACAAAGTACTGAGTAAAGGGTCTAAATACTTATGTAAATGTAATTATAAAAATATATGTAACGTAACAAAATGTGTAAAAAGTCAAGGGGTCTGAATACTTTCCGAATGCACTGTTCATATACTGTAGGTAGGTGGAAAGTGACTCGGCACCAGGTTAGATAATAAAGATTACCAGCAGTTAATGTGATGAGTCAAAAGAGTTGGTCAATGAAGGTAGCTCTTTGGTTAACTATTTAACTAACTATTTAGCAGGCTTATGGCTTGTGATAGAAGCTGTTCAGGGTCTTGTTGGTTCCAGACTTGGTGCATCGGTAATGCTTGCTGTGTGATAGCAGAGAGAACAGTCTATGATTTGGGTGACTGTAGTCTTTCACAATTGTTAGGGCCTTCCTCTGACACTGCCTGGTATAGAGGTCCTGGAAGGCAGGGAGTTCGGTACCAGGGATGTAACACTCACAACACTGAGATATTTTTGCTCTGTACTCCCTATACCCTACCCCAAAAAGTCAGGCTGCGGCTCCCAGCAGTACCTAGACAACAGTGCCTGAAGCCTGGGGGCTGTGTCCTGATGCCTGGGTGCTGGAGTCTGGGTGCTGGAGTCTAGGTGCTGGGGCCTGGCCAGGGACTCCTCAGCTCCCTGTTCTTTTTTATGGGAGGGAGTAGAGCTGAAAGCACCATTTATCATCACTTGTGTGGGCAGCGTCACCACGGCAACGCTCAGGCTGGCAAATGCCACTGCTGGGAATACTAATGAGGTACTTGGCAGGCCTGTTGACGGCAGAGAGGCCAGAGCTGCTTCTGCTGTTGTTGTGCTGCTCTGTGCTACAGTAGAGAGGTAAACAGGCCAAAGGAAATCAATTAAGTGTTTCCACAGTGTTTGGCATGCGCTCTAATCTTGGGTGCCACATTTAAAATAATACAGAGATCTGCCTTTAATACCCTCCTCTGCCTTCTGCGTGACAAAAACAGCCAGGGAACAATAGACAGGGAAGGAGACAGCAGAGCTGCACAACAACACTGAAGCTTCACTAATTCTACAATTCAACACTTCCAAAATAGAAGAAGACTGTAACGGCTTTCTTCTTCCTCCTCTGATGAGGAGTAGTAGGAAGGCTCGGAAGACCAATGCGCAGCGTGGTACATATCCATAATGACTTTTAATAAGAATGAATACGACAAAATACAAACTAACAAAGTGAAACAAAAAGGAAAACCGAAAACAGTTCTGTCTGGTGCACACACAAAGACTGACAACATCCACCCACAAAACCCAACAGAAAACAGGATACCTAAATATGGTTCCCAATCAGGGACAACGATTGACAGCTGCCTCTGATTGAGAACCATATCAGGCCAAACACAGAAATAGAAAATCATAGAAAAACTAACATAGACAACCCACCCAACTCACGCCCTGACCATACTATAACAAAAGACAAAACAAAGGAACTAAGGTCAGAACGTGACAAGTACCCACTATTCTTTTCTTTCTACTCTGTATGAGTTTATGGTGGAATTTATTCATGAAATACTGAACTTAAGTAGGGACTTCTCAACTTTCCATTTATTCATACATTCATATTTTTCCCACTTTGTTAACAGCTGAAGGATATCCCCTGTAATAGACACTGTAACGTAGTAAAAGTGTACTTTTACAGTCCTGCGTCTCTATACTTTTAACTAGTTTACTTTTTAAGTAGTTGAGTGTATAGTGAAGTGAGTTTACAGAGGTGATCTGAGTGTCGTCATATCCTCCAGTGAGTAGCCGGAGACAGTACGACCCTGTAGTTCACAGGAGAACTGGATTGGGTGCTCCTGCCTTCCAGGACTCGTCAATAACTCTCAGTCTTAACAGGGCCGCCTTCAAATTTCCACCTGACAGATTAGGGCTCTCCTTCCTCTCTCCTCCTTCCGCTCTCTCTCTCATATGAAACAGTGTGGTGAATAAAGTGGGCTGGAGCATGCCTTCTCTGCTCATTGCCTCTATTGATGCAGCCTCTTTGATCGAGCAGGGTCTAATCAATTCTTCAGTAGCAGGAAGATGGAGGTAAAATCATTTTCAGGCAAACCCTTCAAATGACTTGTCATTAATTTACCTCTTTACTACCACTTGTTTCCTCAGAACGAGCTGCATTTTCCTCTGTCTAATAGTGAGTTTGTGCTCCTGGGATTTCATGGGCTACTAAGTGTAGGGAGGAGGAGAGAGCGAGAATGCATGTTGGTGTGTGTGTGTGTGTGTGGGTGGACGCACTGTGTTTGCTCATCCTTACAGAGTCACTTATTAGTGCTAATTGGGAGGGACAGTTCAAACAAGCACAGAGGAGTGGTTGTCACACAAGCGTGACATGGGTGCAGAGAGGCAGGCAGTGCCGGGTGCTCTGCCCAGCTCCAGCCCACCCTCTTCCCACACCCAGCTACCCTGGTCCGCCTGGCTCTCCCTGGCCCCCGGCCCAGCACCACAGAGTGGCCACAGAGTGGGCTCTTTGTCTGGACACGGCCATTAGCAGTCAGCAGACTTCAGAAATGTGACCAGGACAAGCCAGTGGACAGAGGCGCAGACAGACACACGGCTGTCTGAGACACTTAGGAAGTCAACAGCTGACGGAAGAGCCAACACAAAAGACGAGCTGCTGAAGCCTGGGAAGCGTGATCTGCATGTAATATACCACCCACCCTACCTACTCTCCACTTTCACTTCTCACACACACACACCAGAGCTCTACTACATTAGTGCCTTCATTAATGCTGGTAGATGCGGTGAAACACAATATCATATGAAAGGCTTTCCCTCTGCCCTGAACCCCTGTAGTTAATAATAAATCAACCCATTCAGTATCGACGCCGGCACCTTTTCTCTGAACATCCTCCATACCATTATTTATCATGGGTTTTTGCTAAAAGATGCTAATTTCAAGGATTATTTACAACTATAATAGATGCAATTATATTCCTCACGAACCGGTATAGCCTAAGGTATAAGCACCAATTAGTAACTGGTCATTATCTTGAGCATTTGCAACTGGGAGTAAAGTAATAGAGGACCATTCTGTTGCCTGCGTGAGCAGAGAAATTGCTGTAGTGCTGTTGTAATTAGAGAAGGTTGTTTACTTCCAGTCTAGAGAGGGTGTTATATTCAATGACACTTGCCATACAGTTCTCTGGCCCCAGATATAACTCTACTGTCCTCTGGCCCCAGATATAACTCTACTGTTCTCTGGCCCCAGATATAACTCTACTGTCCTCTGGCCCCAGATATAACTTTACTTCCCAATTCCCCCAGATATAACTATACTTCCCTCTTCCCCAGATATAACTATACTTCCCTCTTCCCCAGATATAACTGTACTTCCCTCTTCCCCAGATATAACTCTACTTCCCTCTCCCGCAGATATAACTCTACTTCCCTCTTCCCCAGATATAACTCTACTGTCCTCTTCCCCCAGATATAACTCTACTGTCCTCTTCCCCCAGATATAACTATACTTCCCTGTTCCCCCAGATATAACTCTACCCTCCTCTTACCCCAGATATAACGCTACCCTCCTCTTCCCCCAGATATAATTATACTTCCCTCTTCCCCAGATATAACTATACTTCCCTCTTCCCCCAGATATAACTCTACTTCCCTCTTCCCCCAGATATAACTCTACTTCCCTCTTCCCCAGATATAACTCTACTTCCCTCTTCCCCAGATAACTCTTCCCTCTTGCCCCAGATATAAGTCTTCTTCCCTCTTCTCCCAGATATAACTATACTTCCCTCTTCCCCAGATATAACTATACTTCCCTCTTCTCTCAGATATAACTATACTTCCCTCTTCCCCAGATATAACTATACTTCCCTCTTCCCCAGATATAACTATGCTTCCCTCTTCTCTCAGATATAACTCTACTGCCCTCTTCCCCAGATATAACTATACTTCCCTCTTCCACAGATAACTATTCCCTCTTGCCCCAGATATAACTATACTTCCCTCTTCCCCAGATATAACTATACTTCCCTCTTCTCCCAGATATAACTCCACTGTCCTCTTCCCCAGATATAACTCTACTGTCCTCTTCCCCCAGATATAACTCTACTTCCCACTTCCCCCAGATATAACTCTTCTGTCCTCTTCCCCCAGATATAACTCTACTGTCCTCTTCCCCCAGATATAACTCTACTTCCCACTTCCCCCAGATATAACTCTACTGTCCTCTGACCCCAGATATAACTTTACTTACGTCTTCTCCCAGATATAACTCTACTGGCCTCTTCCCCCAGATATAACTCTACTGTCCTCTTCCCCCAGATATAACTATACTTCCCTCTTCCCCCAGATATAACTCTACTGTCCTCTTCCCCAGATATAACTCTACTGTCCTCTTCCCCCAGATATAACTATACTTCCCTCTTCCCCCAGATATAACTCTACTGTCCTCTTCCCCAGATATAACTCTACTGTCCTCTTCCCCCAGATATAACTATACTTCCCTCTTCCCCCAGATATAACTCTACTGTCCTCTTCCCCAGAGATAACTCTACTGTCCTCTTCCCCCAGATATAACTCTACTTCCCACTTCCCCCAGATATAACTCTACTGTCCTCTGGCCCCAGATATAACTCTACTTCCCTCTTCCCCCAGATATAACTCTACTGTCCTCTTCCCACAGATATAACTCTACTGTCCTCTTCCCCCAGATATAACTCTACTCCCCTCTTCTCCCAGATATAACTATACTTCCCCCAGATATAACTCTACTTCCCTCTTCTCCCAGATATAACTATACTTCCCCCAGATATAACTCTACTTCCCTCTTCTCCCAGATATAACTATACTTCCCCCAGATATAACTCTACTGGCCTCTTCCCCCAGATATAACTCTACTTCCCTCTTCTCCCAGATATAACTATACTTCCCCCAGATATAACTCTACTTCCCTCTTCTCCCAGATATAACTATACTTCCCCAAGATATAACTATACTTCCCTCTTCCCCAGATATAACTATACTTCCCTCTTCTCTCAGATATAACTCTACTGTTGTCTTCCCCCAGATATAACTAAACTGTTTTCTTCCTCCAGATATAACTCTACTTCCCTCTTCTCCCAGATATAACTATACTTCCCTCTTCCCCAGATATAACTCTACTTCCCTCTTCCCCAGATATAACTATACTTCCCTCTTCCCCCAGATATAACTATACTGGCCTCTTCCCCCAGATATAACTCTACTGGCCTCTTCCACCAGATATAACTATACTGGCCTCTTCCCCCAGATATAACTCTACTGTCCTCTGGCCCCAGATATAACTCTACTGGCCTCTTCCCCCAGATATAACTCTACTGTCCTGTTCCCCAGATATAACTCTACTGTCCTCTGGCCCCAGATATAACTTTACTTACGTCTTCTCCCAGATATAACTCTACTGTCCTGTTCCCCCAGATATAACTCTACTGTCCTCTGGCCCCAGATATAACTTTACTTACGTCTTCTCCCAGATATAACTCTACTGTCCTCTTCCCCCAGATATAACTATACTGTCCTCTTCCCCCAGATATAACTCTACTGTCCTCTTCCCCAGATATAACTCTACTGGCCTCTTCCCCAGATATAACTCTACTCTTCTCTTCTCCCAGATATAACTATACTTCCCCCATATATAACTCTACTTCCCTCTTCTCCCAGATATAACTATACTTCCCCCAGATATAACTCTACTTCCCTCTTCTCCCAGATATAACTATACTTCTCCCAGATATAACTATACTTCCCTCTTCCCCCAGATATAACTCTACTGTCCTCTTCCCCCAGATATAACTCTACTGTCCTCTTCCCCAGATATAGCTCTACTGGCCTCTTCCCCCATATATAATTCTACTCCCCTCTTCTCCCAGATATAACTATACTTCCCCCAGATATAACTCTACTGTCCTCTGGCCCCAGATATAACTTTACTTACGTCTTCTCCCAGATATAACTCTACTGTCCTCTTCCCCCAGATATAACTATACTGTCCTCTTCCCCCAGATATAACTCTACTGTCCTCTGACCCCAGATATAACTTTACTTACGTCTTCTCCCAGATATAACTCTACTGGCCTCTTCCCCCAGATATAACTCTACTGTCCTCTTCCCCCAGATATAACTATACTTCCCTCTTCCCCCAGATATAACTCTACTGTCCTCTTCCCCAGATATAACTCTACTGTCCTCTTCCCCCAGATATAACTATACTTCCCTCTTCCCCCAGATATAACTCTACTGTCCTCTTCCCCAGATATAACTCTACTGTCCTCTTCCCCCAGATATAACTATACTTCCCTCTTCCCCCAGATATAACTCTACTGTCCTCTTCCCCAGAGATAACTCTACTGTCCTCTTCCCCCAGATATAACTCTACTTCCCACTTCCCCCAGATATAACTCTACTGTCCTCTGGCCCCAGATATAACTCTACTTCCCTCTTCCCCCAGATATAACTCTACTGTCCTCTTCCCACAGATATAACTCTACTGTCCTCTTCCCCCAGATATAACTCTACTCCCCTCTTCTCCCAGATATAACTATACTTCCCCCAGATATAACTCTACTTCCCTCTTCTCCCAGATATAACTATACTTCCCCCAGATATAACTCTACTTCCCTCTTCTCCCAGATATAACTATACTTCCCCCAGATATAACTCTACTGGCCTCTTCCCCCAGATATAACTCTACTTCCCTCTTCTCCCAGATATAACTATACTTCCCCCAGATATAACTCTACTGGCCTCTTCCCCCAGATATAACTCTACTCCCCTCTTCTCCCAGATATAACTATACTTCCCCCAGATATAACTCTACTTCCCTCTTCTCCCAGATATAACTATACTTCCCCAAGATATAACTATACTTCCCTCTTCCCCAGATATAACTATACTTCCCTCTTCTCTCAGATATAACTCTACTGTTGTCTTCCCCCAGATATAACTAAACTGTTTTCTTCCTCCAGATATAACTCTACTTCCCTCTTCTCCCAGATATAACTATACTTCCCTCTTCCCCAGATATAACTCTACTTCCCTCTTCCCCAGATATAACTATACTTCCCTCTTCCCCCAGATATAACTATACTGGCCTCTTCCCCCAGATATAACTCTACTGGCCTCTTCCACCAGATATAACTATACTGGCCTCTTCCCCCAGATATAACTCTACTGTCCTCTGGCCCCAGATATAACTCTACTTCCCACTTCCCCCAGATATAACTCTACTGTCCTCTGGCCCCAGATATAACTCTACTTCCCTCTTCCCCCAGATATAACTCTACTGTCCTCTTCCCACAGATATAACTCTACTGTCCTCTTCCCCCAGATATAACTCTACTCCCCTCTTCTCCCAGATATAACTATACTTCCCCCAGATATAACTCTACTTCCCTCTTCTCCCAGATATAACTATACTTCCCCCAGATATAACTCTACTTCCCTCTTCTCCCAGATATAACTATACTTCCCCCAGATATAACTCTACTGGCCTCTTCCCCCAGATATAACTCTACTTCCCTCTTCTCCCAGATATAACTATACTTCCCCCAGATATAACTCTACTTCCCTCTTCTCCCAGATATAACTATACTTCCCCAAGATATAACTATACTTCCCTCTTCCCCAGATATAACTATACTTCCCTCTTCTCTCAGATATAACTCTACTGTTGTCTTCCCCCAGATATAACTAAACTGTTTTCTTCCTCCAGATATAACTCTACTTCCCTCTTCTCCCAGATATAACTATACTTCCCTCTTCCCCAGATATAACTCTACTTCCCTCTTCCCCAGATATAACTATACTTCCCTCTTCCCCCAGATATAACTATACTGGCCTCTTCCCCCAGATATAACTCTACTGGCCTCTTCCACCAGATATAACTATACTGGCCTCTTCCCCCAGATATAACTCTACTGTCCTCTGGCCCCAGATATAACTCTACTGGCCTCTTCCCCCAGATATAACTCTACTGTCCTGTTCCCCAGATATAACTCTACTGTCCTCTGGCCCCAGATATAACTTTACTTACGTCTTCTCCCAGATATAACTCTACTGTCCTGTTCCCCCAGATATAACTCTACTGTCCTCTGGCCCCAGATATAACTTTACTTACGTCTTCTCCCAGATATAACTCTACTGTCCTCTTCCCCCAGATATAACTATACTGTCCTCTTCCCCCAGATATAACTCTACTGTCCTCTTCCCCAGATATAACTCTACTGGCCTCTTCCCCAGATATAACTCTACTCTTCTCTTCTCCCAGATATAACTATACTTCCCCCATATATAACTCTACTTCCCTCTTCTCCCAGATATAACTATACTTCCCCCAGATATAACTCTACTTCCCTCTTCTCCCAGATATAACTATACTTCTCCCAGATATAACTATACTTCCCTCTTCCCCCAGATATAACTCTACTGTCCTCTTCCCCCAGATATAACTCTACTGTCCTCTTCCCCAGATATAGCTCTACTGGCCTCTTCCCCCATATATAATTCTACTCCCCTCTTCTCCCAGATATAACTATACTTCCCCCAGATATAACTCTACTGTCCTCTGGCCCCAGATATAACTTTACTTACGTCTTCTCCCAGATATAACTCTACTGTCCTCTTCCCCCAGATATAACTATACTGTCCTCTTCCCCCAGATATAACTCTACTGTCCTCTGACCCCAGATATAACTTTACTTACGTCTTCTCCCAGATATAACTCTACTGGCCTCTTCCCCCAGATATAACTCTACTGTCCTCTTCCCCCAGATATAACTATACTTCCCTCTTCCCCCAGATATAACTCTACTGTCCTCTTCCCCAGATATAACTCTACTGTCCTCTTCCCCCAGATATAACTATACTTCCCTCTTCCCCCAGATATAACTCTACTGTCCTCTTCCCCAGATATAACTCTACTGTCCTCTTCCCCCAGATATAACTATACTTCCCTCTTCCCCCAGATATAACTCTACTGTCCTCTTCCCCAGAGATAACTCTACTGTCCTCTTCCCCCAGATATAACTCTACTTCCCACTTCCCCCAGATATAACTCTACTGTCCTCTGGCCCCAGATATAACTCTACTTCCCTCTTCCCCCAGATATAACTCTACTGTCCTCTTCCCACAGATATAACTCTACTGTCCTCTTCCCCCAGATATAACTCTACTCCCCTCTTCTCCCAGATATAACTATACTTCCCCCAGATATAACTCTACTTCCCTCTTCTCCCAGATATAACTATACTTCCCCCAGATATAACTCTACTTCCCTCTTCTCCCAGATATAACTATACTTCCCCCAGATATAACTCTACTGGCCTCTTCCCCCAGATATAACTCTACTTCCCTCTTCTCCCAGATATAACTATACTTCCCCCAGATATAACTCTACTGGCCTCTTCCCCCAGATATAACTCTACTCCCCTCTTCTCCCAGATATAACTATACTTCCCCCAGATATAACTCTACTTCCCTCTTCTCCCAGATATAACTATACTTCCCCAAGATATAACTATACTTCCCTCTTCCCCAGATATAACTATACTTCCCTCTTCTCTCAGATATAACTCTACTGTTGTCTTCCCCCAGATATAACTAAACTGTTTTCTTCCTCCAGATATAACTCTACTTCCCTCTTCTCCCAGATATAACTATACTTCCCTCTTCCCCAGATATAACTCTACTTCCCTCTTCCCCAGATATAACTATACTTCCCTCTTCCCCCAGATATAACTATACTGGCCTCTTCCCCCAGATATAACTCTACTGGCCTCTTCCACCAGATATAACTATACTGGCCTCTTCCCCCAGATATAACTCTACTGTCCTCTGGCCCCAGATATAACTCTACTGGCCTCTTCCCCCAGATATAACTCTACTGTCCTGTTCCCCAGATATAACTCTACTGTCCTCTGGCCCCAGATATAACTTTACTTACGTCTTCTCCCAGATATAACTCTACTGTCCTGTTCCCCCAGATATAACTCTACTGTCCTCTGGCCCCAGATATAACTTTACTTACGTCTTCTCCCAGATATAACTCTACTGTCCTCTTCCCCCAGATATAACTATACTGTCCTCTTCCCCCAGATATAACTCTACTGTCCTCTTCCCCAGATATAACTCTACGGGCCTCTTCCCCAGATATAACTCTACTCTTCTCTTCTCCCAGATATAACTATACTTCCCCCATATATAACTCTACTTCCCTCTTCTCCCAGATATAACTATACTTCCCCCAGATATAACTCTACTTCCCTCTTCTCCCAGATATAACTATACTTCTCCCAGATATAACTATACTTCCCTCTTCCCCCAGATATAACTCTACTGTCCTCTTCCCCCAGATATAACTCTACTGTCCTCTTCCCCAGATATAGCTCTACTGGCCTCTTCCCCCATATATAATTCTACTCCCCTCTTCTCCCAGATATAACTATACTTCCCCCAGATATAACTCTACTGGCCTCTTCCCCCAGATATAACTCTACTCCCCTCTTCTCCCAGATATAACTATACTTCCCCCAGATATAACTCTACCTCCCTCTTCTCCCAGATATAACTATACTTCCCCCAGATATAACTATACTTCCCTCTTCCCCAGATATAACTATACTTCCCTCTTCTCTCAGATATAACTCTACTTCCCTCTTCCTCAGATAACTCTTCCCTCTTGCCCCAGATATAACTCTACTGTCCTCTTCCCCCAGATATAACGCTACTGTCCTCTTCCCCCAGATATAACTATACTTCCCTCTTCCCCCAGATATAACTCTACTGTCCTCTTCCCCCAGATATAACTCTACTGTCCTGTTCCCCCAGATATAACTCTACTGTCCTCTGGCCCCAGATATAACTCTACTTTCCTCTTCCCCCAGATATAACTATACTTCCCTCTTCCCCCAGATATAACTATACTGTCCTCTTCCCCCAGATATAACTCTACTGTCCTCTTCCCCCAGATATAACTCTACTTTCCTCTTCCCCCAGATATAACTCTACTTTCCTCTTCCCCCAGATATAACTATACTTCCCTGTTCCCCCAGATATAACTCTACTGTCCTCTGGCCCCAGATATAACTTTACTTAAGTCTTTTCCCATATATAACTCTACTGTCCTGTTCCCCCAGATACAACTCTACTGTCCTGTTCCCCCAGATATAACTCTACTGTCCTCTGGCCCCAGATATAACTTTACTTACGTCTTCTCCCAGATATAACTCTACTTCCCTCTTCTACCAGATATAACTCTACTTCCTTCTTCTCCCAGATATAACTCTACTGTCCTCTTCCCCCAGATATACCTATACTTTCCTCTTCCCCAGATATAACTATACTTCCCTCTTCCCCCAGATATAACTCTACTGTCCTCCTCCCCCAGATATAACTCTACTGTCCTCTTCCCCCAGATATAACTCTACTGTCCTCTTCCCCAGATATAACTCTACTGGCCTCTTCCCCCAGATATAACTCTACTTCCCTCTGGCCCCAGATATAACTCTACTGTCCTCTGGCCCCAGATATAACTCTACTTCCCTCTTCCCCAGATATAACTCTACTTCCATCTTCCCCAGATATAACTCTACTGTCCTCTTCCCCAGATATAACTCTACTGGCCTCTTCCCCCAGATATAAATCTACTTCCCTCTTCTCCCAGATATAACTATACTTCCCCCAGATATAACTCTACTTCCCTCTGCTCCCAGATATAACTCTTCTGTCCTCTTTCCCCAGATATAACTCTACTTCCCTCTTCTCCCAGATATAACTCTACTGTCATCTTCCCCCAGATATAACTCTACTGTCCTCTTCCCCCAGATATAACTCTATTGTCCTCTTCCCCAGATAACTCTTCCCTCTTCCCCCAGATATAACTCTACTTCCCTCTTCCTCAGATAACTCTTCCCTCTTGCCCCAGATATAACTCTACTTCCCTCTTCTCCCAGATATAACTATACTGTCGTCTTCCCCCAGATATAACTATACTTCCCTCTTCCCCCAGATATAACTATACTTCCCTCTTCTCCCAGATATAACTTTACTTCCCTCTTCCCCATATATAACTCTACTTCCCTCTTCCCCAGATATAACTCTACTTCCCTGTTCCCCCAGATATAACTCTACTGTCCTCTTCCCCAGATATAACTATACTGTCCTCTTTTCCCCAGATATAACTCTACTTCCCTCTTCCCCCAGATATAACTCTACTGTCCTCTTCCCCCAGATATAACTCTACTGTCCTCTTCCCCCAGATATAACTCTACTGTCCTCTTCCCCAGATATAACTCTACTGACCTCTACCCCCAGATATACCTCTTCTCCCATCTTGTCCCAGATATAACTATACTTCCCCCAGATATAACTCTACTTCCCTCTTCTCCCAGATATAACTCTACTGTCCTGTTCCCCCAGATATAACTCTACTGTCCTCTGGCCCCAGATATAACTCTACTGTCCTGTTCCCCCAGATATAACTCTACTGTCCTCTGGCCCCAGATATAACTCTACTTTCCTCTTCTCCCAGATATAACTCTACTGTCCTCTTCCCCCAGATATACCTATACTTTCCTCTTCCCCAGATATAACTATACTTTCCTCTTCCCCCAGATATAACTCTACTGTCCTCTTCCCCCAGATATAACGCTACTGTCCTCTTCCCCCAGATATAACTATACTTCCCTCTTCCCCCAGATATAACTCTACTGTCCTCTTCCCCCAGATATAACTCTACTGTCCTGTTCCCCCAGATATAACTCTACTGTCCTCTGGCCCCAGATATAACTCCACTTTCCTCTTCCCCCAGATATAACTATACTTCCCTCTTCCCCCAGATATATCTATTATGTCCTCTTCCCCCAGATTTAACTCTTCTGTCCTCTTCCCCCAGATATAACTCTACTTTCCTCTTCCCCCAGATATAACTCTACTTTCCTCTTCCCCCAGATATAACTATACTTCCCTGTTCCCCCAGATATAACTCTACTGTCCTCTGGCCCCAGATATAACTTTACTTAAGTCTTTTCCCAGATATAACTCTACTGTCCTGTTCCCCCAGATACAACTCTACTGTCCTGTTCCCCCAGATATAACTCTACTGTCCTCTGGCCCCAGATATAACTTTACTTACGTCTTCTCCCAGATATAACTCTACTTCCCTCTTCTCCCAGATATAACTCTACTGTCCTCTTCCCCCAGATATAACACTACTGTCCTCTTCCCCCAGATATAACTCTACTTTCCTCTTCCCCAGATATAACTATACTTCCCTCTTCCCCCAGATATAACTATACTTCCCTCTTCCCCCAGATATAACTATACTTCCCTCTTCCCCCAGATATAACTATACTTCCCTCTTCCCCCAGATATAACTCTACTGTCCTCTTCCCCCAGATATAACGCTACTGTCCTCTTCCCCCAGATATAACTATACTTCCCTCTTCCCCCAGATATAACTCTACTGTCCTCTTCCCCCAGATATAACTCTACTGTCCTGTTCCCCCAGATATAACTCTACTGTCCTCTGGCCCCAGATATAACTCTACTTTCCTCTTCCCCCAGATATAACTATACTTCCCTCTTCCCCCAGATATAACTATACTGTCCTCTTCCCCCAGATATAACTCTACTGTCCTCTTCCCCCAGATATAACTCTACTTTCCTCTTCCCCCAGATATAACTCTACTTTACTCTTCCCCCAGATATAACTATACTTCCCTGTTCCCCCAGATATAACTCTACTGTCCTCTGGCCCCAGATATAACTTTACTTAAGTCTTTTCCCATATATAACTCTACTGTCCTGTTCCCCCAGATACAACTCTACTGTCCTGTTCCCCCAGATATAACTCTACTGTCCTCTGGCCCCAGATATAACTTTACTTACGTCTTCTCCCAGATATAACTCTACTGTCCTCTTCCCCCAGATATAACTCTACTGTCCTCTTCCCCCAGATATAACTCTACTGTCCTCTTCCCCCAGATATAACTCTACTGTCCTCTTCCCCCAGATATACCTATACTTTCCTCTTCCCCAGATATAACTATACTTCCCTCTTCCCCCAGATATAACTCTACTGTCCTCTTCCCCCAGATATAACTCTACTGTCCTCTTCCCCCAGATATAACTCTACTGTCCTCTTCCCCAGATATAACTCTACTGGCCTCTTCCCCCAGATATAACTCTACTTCCCTCTTCTCCCAGATATAACTCTACTGTCCTCTTCCCCCAGATATAACTCTACTTCCCTCTGGCCCCAGATATAACTCTACTGTCCTCTGGCCCCAGATTTAACTCTACTTCCCTCTTCCCCAGATATAACTCTACTTCCCTCTTCCCCAGATATAACTCTACTGTCCTCTTCCCCAGATATAACTCTACTGGCCTCTTCCCCCAGATATAAATCTACTTCCCTCTACTCCCAGATATAACTATACTTCCCCCAGATATAACTCTACTTCCCTCTTCTCCCAGATATAACTCTTCTGTCTTCTTCCCCCAGATATAATTCTACTGTCCTCTTCCCCCAGATATAACTCTACTTCCCTCTTCTCCCAGATATAACTCTACTGTCCTCTTCCCCCAGATATAACTCTACTTCCCTCTGCTCCCAGATATAACTCTTCTGTCCTCTTTCCCCAGATATAACTCTACTTCCCTCTTCTCCCAGATATAACTCTACTGTCCTCTTCCCCCAGATATAACTCTACTTCCCTCTTCTCCCAGATATAACTCTACTGTCCTCTTCCCCCAGATATAACTCTACTGTCCTCTTCCCCCAGATATAACTCTACTGTCCTCTTCCCCCAGATATAACTCTATTGTCCTCTTCCCCAGATAACTCTTCCCTCTTCCCCCAGATATAACTCTACTTCCCTCTTCCTCAGATAACTCTTCCCTCTTGCCCCAGATATAACTCTACTTCCCTCTTCTCCCAGATATAACAATACTGTCGTCTTCCCCCAGATATAACTATACTTCCCTCTTCCCCCAGATATAACTATACTTCCCTCTTCTCCCAGATATAACTTTACTTCCCTCTTCCCCATATATAACTCTACTTCCCTCTTCCCCAGATATAACTCTACTTCCCTCTTCCCCCAGATATAACTCTACTGTCCTCCTCCCCCAGATATAACTCTACTGTCCTCTTCCCCCAGATATAACTCTACTGTCCTCTTCCCCAGATATAACTCTACTGGCCTCTTCCCCCAGATATAACTCTACTTCCCTCTGGCCCCAGATATAACTCTACTGTCCTCTGGCCCCAGATATAACTCTACTTCCCTCTTCCCCAGATATAACTCTACTTCCCTCTTCCCCAGATATAACTCTACTGTCCTCTTCCCCAGATATAACTCTACTGGCCTCTTCCCCCAGATATAAATCTACTTCCCTCTTCTCCCAGATATAACTATACTTCCCCCAGATATAAATCTACTTCCCTCTTGCCCAGATATAACTATACTTCCCTCTTCTCTCAGATATAACTCTATTGTCCTCTTCCCCCAGATATAACTATACTTCCCTCTTCCCCAGATATAACTATACTTCCCTCTTCCCCAGATAACTCTTCCCTCTTGCCCCAGATATAACTCTACTTCCCTCTTCCCCAGATATAACGCTACTGTCCTCTTGCCCCAGATATAACTATACTTCCCTCTTCCCCCAGATATAACTCTACTGTCCTCTTCCCCCAGATATAACTCTACTGTCCTGTTCCCCCAGATATAACTCTACTGTCCTCTGGCCCCAGATATAACTCTACTTTCCTCTGGCCCCAGATATAACTCTACTTTCCTCTTCCCCCAGATATAACTATACTTCCCTCTTCCCCCAGATATAACTATACTGTCCTCTTCCCCAGATATAACTCTACTGTCCTCTTCCCCCAGATATAACTCTACTTTCCTCTTCCCCCAGATATAACTCTACTTTCCTCTTCCCCCAGATATTACTATACTTCCCTGTTCCCCCAGATATAACTCTACTGTCCTCTGGCCCCAGATATAACTTTACTTAAGTCTTTTCCCAGATATAACTCTACTTCCCTCTTCCCCAGATATAACTCTACTGTCCTGTTCCCCCAGATACAACTCTACTGGCCTGTTCCCCCAGATATAACTCTACTGTCCTCTGGCCCCAGATATAACTTTACTTACGTCTTCTCCCAGATATAACTCTACTTCCCTCTTCTCCCAGATATAACTATACTTTCCTCTTCCCCAGATATAACTATACTTCCCTCTTCCCCCAGATATAACTATACTTCCCTCTTCCCCCAGATATAACTATACTTCCCTCTTCCCCCAGATATAACTCTACTGTCCTCTTCCCCCAGATATAACGCTACTGTCCTCTTCCCCCAGATATAACTATACTTCCCTCTTCCCCCAGATATAACTCTACTGTCCTCTTCCCCCAGATATAACTCTACTGTCCTGTTCCCCCAGATATAACTCTACTGTCCTCTGGCCCCAGATATAACTCTACTTTCCTCTTCCCCCAGATATAACTATACTTCCCTCTTCCCCCAGATATAACTATACTGTCCTCTTCCCCCAGATATAACTCTACTGTCCTCTTCCCCCAGATATAACTCTACTTTCCTCTTCCCCCAGATATAACTCTACTTTACTCTTCCCCCAGATATAACTATACTTCCCTGTTCCCCCAGATATAACTCTACTGTCCTCTGGCCCCAGATATAACTTTACTTAAGTCTTTTCCCATATATAACTCTACTGTCCTGTTCCCCCAGATACAACTCTACTGTCCTGTTCCCCCAGATATAACTCTACTGTCCTCTGGCCCCAGATATAACTTTACTTACGTCTTCTCCCAGATATAACTCTACTGTCCTCTTCCCCCAGATATAACTATACTGTCCTCTTCCCCCAGATATACCTATACTTTCCTCTTCCCCAGATATAACTATACTTCCCTCTTCCCCCAGATATAACTCTACTGTCCTCTTCCCCCAGATATAACTCTACTGTCCTCTTCCCCCAGATATAACTCTACTGTCCTCTTCCCCAGATATAACTCTACTGGCCTCTTCCCCCAGATATAACTCTACTTCCCTCTTCTCCCAGATATAACTCTACTGTCCTCTTCCCCCAGATATAACTCTACTTCCCTCTGGCCCCAGATATAACTCTACTGTCCTTTGGCCCCAGATATAACTCTACTTCCCTCTTCCCCAGATATAACTCTACTGTCCTCTGGCCCCAGATATAACTCTACTTCCCTCTTCCCCAGATATAACTCTACTTCCCTCTTCCCCAGATATAACTCTACTGTCCTCTTCCCCAGATATAACTCTACTGGCCTCTTCCCCCAGATATAAATCTACTTCCCTCTACTCCCAGATATAACTATACTTCCCCCAGATATAACTCTACTTCCCTCTTCTCCCAGATATAACTCTTCTGTCTTCTTCCCCCAGATATAATTCTACTGTCCTCTTCCCCCAGATATAACTCTACTTCCCTCTTCTCCCAGATATAACTCTTCTGTCCTCTTTCCCCAGATATAACTCTACTTCCCTCTTCTCCCAGATATAACTCTACTGTCCTCTTCCCCCAGATATAACTCTACTTCCCTCTTCCCCAGATATAACTCTACTGTCCTCTTCCCCCAGATATAACTCTACTGTCCTCTTCCCCCAGATATAACTCTACTGTCCTCTACCCCCAGATATAATTCTACTTCCCTCTTCTCCCAGATATAACTCTACTGTCCTCTTCCCCCAGATATAACTCTACTGTCCTCTGGCCCCAGATATAACTCTACTGTCCTCTGGCCCCAGATATAACTCTACTGTCCTCTGGCCCCAGATATAACTCTACTTTCCTCTTCCCCCAGATATAACTATACTGTCCTCTTCCCCCAGATATTACTCTACTGTCCTCTTCCCCAGATATAACTCTACTGGCCTCTTCTCCCAGATATAACTATACTTCCCCCAGATATAACTCTACTTCCCTCTTCTCCCAGATATAACTCTACTGTCCTCTTCCCCAGATATAACTATACTTCCCTCTTCTCCCAGATATTACTCTACTGTCCTCTTCTCCCAGATATAACTATACTTCCCCCAGATATAACTCTACTTCCCTCTTCTCCCAGATATAACTATACTTCCCCCAGATATAACTATACTTCCCTCTTCCCCAGGTATAACTATACTGCCCTCGTCTCTCAGATATAACTCTATTGTCCTCTTCCCCCAGATATAACTGTACTTCCCTCTTCCCCAGATATAACTATACTTCCCTCTTCCCCAGATAACTCTTCCCTCTTGCCCCAGATATAACTCTACTTCCCTCTTCCCCAGATATAATGCTACTGTCCTCTTCTCCCAGATATAACTCTACTGTCCTCTTCCCCCAGATATACCTATACTTTCCTCTTCCCCAGATATAACTATACTTCCCTCTTCCCCCAGATATAACTCTACTGTCCTCTTCCCCCAGATATAACTCTACTGTCCTCTTCCCCCAGATATAACTCTACTGTCCTCTTCCCCAGATATAACTCTTCTGGCCTCTTCCCCCAGATATAACTCTACTTCCCTCTTCTCCCAGATATAACTCTACTGTCCTCTTCCCCCAGATATAACTCTACTTCCCTCTTCCCCAGATATAACTCTACTATCCTCTGGCCCCAGATATAACTCTACTTCCCTCTTCCCCAGATATAACTCTACTTCCCTCTTCCCCAGATATAACTCTACTGTCCTCTTCCCCAGATATAACTCTACTGGCCTCTTCCCATAGATATAAATCTACTTCCCTCTTCTCCCAGATATAACTATACTTCCCCCAGATATAAATCTACTTCCCTCTTGCCCAGATATAACTATACTTCCCTCTTCTCTCAGATATAACTCTATTGTCCTCTTCCCCCAGATATAACTATACTTCCCTCTTCCCCAGATATAACTATACTTCCCTCTTCCCCAGATAACTCTTCCCTCTTGCCCCAGATATAACTCTACTTCCCTCTTCCCCAGATATAACGCTACTGTCCTCTTGCCCCAGATATAACTATACTTCCCTCTTCCCCCAGATATAACTCTACTGTCCTCTTCCTCCAGATATAACTATACTTCCCTCTTCCCCCAGATATAACTATACTGTCCTCTTCCCCCAGATATAACTCTACTGTCCTCTTCCCCCAGATATAACTCTACTTTCCTCTTCCCCCAGATATAACTCTACTTTCCTCTTCCCCCAGATATTACTATACTTCCCTGTTCCCCCAGATATAACTCTACTGTCCTCTGGCCCCAGATATAACTTTACTTAAGTCTTTTCCCAGATATAACTCTACTTCCCTCTTCCCCAGATATAACTCTACTGTCCTGTTCCCCCAGATACAACTCTACTGGCCTGTTCCCCCAGATATAACTCTACTGTCCTCTGGCCCCAGATATAACTTTACTTACGTCTTCTCCCAGATATAACTCTACTTCCCTCTTCTCCCAGATATAACTCTACTGTCCTCTTCCCCCAGATATACCTATACTTTCCTCTTCCCCAGATATAACTATACTTCCCTCTTCCCCCAGATATAACTCTACTGTCCTCTTCCCCCAGATATAACGCTACTGTCCTCTTCCCCCAGATATAACTATACTTCCCTATTCCCCCAGATATAACTCTACTGTCCTCTTCCCCCAGATATAACTCTACTGTCCTGTTCCCCCAGATATAACTCTACTGTCCTCTGGCCCCAGATATAACTCTACTTTCCTCTTCCCCCAGATATAACTATACTTCCCTCTTCCCCCAGATATAACTCTACTTCCCTCTTCTCCCAGATATAACTCTACTTTCCTCTTCCCCCAGATATAACTATACTTCCCTCTTCCCCCAGATATAACTCTACTGTCCTCTTCCCCCAGATATAACTCTACTGTCCTGTTCCCCCAGATATAACTCTACTGTCCTCTGGCCCCAGATATAACTTTACTTACGTCTTCTCCCAGATATAACTCTACTTCCCTCTTCTCCCAGATATAACTCTACTTCCCTCTTCTCCCAGATATAACTCTACTTTCCTCTTCCCCCAGATATAACTATACTTCCCTCTTCCCCCAGATATAACTCTACTGTCCTCTTCCCCCAGATATACCTATACTTTCCTCTTCCCCAGATATAACTATACTTCCCTCTTCCCCCAGATATAACTCTACTGTCCTCTTCCCCCAGATATAACTCTACTGTCCTCTTCCCCCAGATATAACTCTACTGTCCTCTTCCCCAGATATAACTCTACTGGCCTCTTCCCCCAGATATAACTCTACTTCCCTCTTCTCCCAGATATAACTCTACTGTCCTCTTCCCCCAGATATAACTCTACTTCCCTCTGGCCCCAGATATAACTCTACTGTCCTCTGGCCCCAGATATAACTCTACTTCCCTCTTCCCCAGATATAACTCTACTTCCCTCTTCCCCAGATATAACTCTACTGTCCTCTTCCCCAGATATAACTCTACTGGCCTCTTCCCCCAGATATAAATCTACTTCCCTCTACTCCCAGATATAACTATACTTCCCCCAGATATAACTCTACTTCCCTCTTCTCCCAGATATAACTCTTCTGTCCTCTTCCCCCAGATATAATTCTACTGTCCTCTTCCCCCAGATATAACTCTACTTCCCTCTTCTCCCAGATATAACTCTACTGTCCTCTTCCCCCAGATATAACTCTACTTCCCTCTGCTCCCAGATATAACTCTTCTGTCCTCTTTCCCCAGATATAACTCTACTTCCCTCTTCTCCCAGATATAACTCTACTGTCCTCTTCCCCCAGATATAACTCTACTTCCCTCTTCCCCAGATATAACTCTACTGTCCTCTTCCCCCAGATATAACTCTACTGTCCTCTTCCCCCAGATATAACTCTACTGTCCTCTACCCCCAGATATAACTCTACTGTCCTCTACCCCCAGATATAACTCTACTGGCCTCTTCCCCCAGATATAACTCTACTGTCCTCTGGCCCCAGATATAACTCTACTGTCCTCTGGCCCCAGATATAACTCTACTGTC
Source organism: Salvelinus fontinalis (assembly GCF_029448725.1). Taxonomy (NCBI): domain Eukaryota; kingdom Metazoa; phylum Chordata; class Actinopteri; order Salmoniformes; family Salmonidae; genus Salvelinus; species Salvelinus fontinalis. The sequence goes on along the minus strand of NC_074679.1, from coordinate 22,199,323 downwards.
CTCTGGCCCCAGATATAACTCTACTTTCCTCTTCCCCCAGATATAACTATACTGTCCTCTTCCCCCAGATATAACTCTACTGTCCTCTTCCCCAGATATAACTCTACTGGCCTCTTCTCCCAGATATAACTATACTTCCCCCAGATATAACTCTACTTCCCTCTTCTCCCAGATATAACTCTACTGTCCTCTTCCCCAGATATAACTATACTTCCCTCTTCTCCCAGATATTACTCTACTGTCCTCTTCTCCCAGATATAACTATACTTCCCCCAGATATAACTCTACTTCCCTCTTCTCCCAGATATAACTATACTTCCCCCAGATATAACTCTACTTCCCTCTTCTCCCAGATATAAATCTACTGTCCTCTTCCCCCAGATATACCTATACTTTCCTCTTCCCCAGATATAACTATACTTCCCTCTTCCCCCAGATATAACTCTACTGTCCTCTTCCCCCAGATATAACGCTACTGTCCTCTTCCCCCAGATATAACTATACTTCCCTCTTCCCCCAGATATAACTCTACTGTCCTCTTCCCCCAGATATAACTCTACTGTCCTGTTCCCCCAGATATAACTCTACTGTCCTCTGGCCCCAGATATAACTCTACTTTCCTCTTCCCCCAGATATAACTATACTTCCCTCTTCCCCCAGATATAACTATACTGTCCTCTTCCCCCAGATATAACTCTACTGTCCTCTTCCCCCAGATATAACTCTACTTTCCTCTTCCCCCAGATATAACTCTACTTTACTCTTCCCCCATACATAACTATACTTCCCTGTTCCCCCAGATATAACTCTACTGTCCTCTGGCCCCAGATATAACTTTACTTAAGTCTTTTCCCATATATAACTCTACTGTCCTGTTCCCCCAGATACAACTCTACTGTCCTGTTCCCCAGATATAACTCTACTGTCCTCTGGCCCCAGATATAACTTTACTTACGTCTTCTCCCAGATATAACTCTACTTCCCTCTTCTCCCAGATATAACTCTACTTCCCTCTTCTCCCAGATATAACTCTACTTTCCTCTTCCCCCAGATATAACTATACTTCCCTCTTCCCCCAGATATAACTCTACTGTCCTCTTCCCCCAGATATACCTATACTTTCCTCTTCCCCAGATATAACTATACTTCCCTCTTCCCCCAGATATAACTCTACTGTCCTCTTCCCCCAGATATAACTCTACTGTCCTCTTCCCCCAGATATAACTCTACTGTCCTCTTCCCCAGATATAACTCTACTGGCCTCTTCCCCCAGATATAACTCTACTTCCCTCTTCTCCCAGATATAACTCTACTGTCCTCTTCCCCCAGATATAACTCTACTTCCCTCTGGCCCCAGATATAACTCTACTGTCCTCTGGCCCCAGATATAACTCTACTTCCCTCTTCCCCAGATATAACTCTACTTCCCTCTTCCCCAGATATAACTCTACTGTCCTCTTCCCCAGATATAACTCTACTGGCCTCTTCCCCCAGATATAAATCTACTTCCCTCTACTCCCAGATATAACTATACTTCCCCCAGATATAACTCTACTTCCCTCTTCTCCCAGATATAACTCTTCTGTCCTCTTCCCCCAGATATAATTCTACTGTCCTCTTCCCCCAGATATAACTCTACTTCCCTCTTCTCCCAGATATAACTCTACTGTCCTCTTCCCCCAGATATAACTCTACTTCCCTCTGCTCCCAGATATAACTCTTCTGTCCTCTTTCCCCAGATATAACTCTACTTCCCTCTTCTCCCAGATATAACTCTACTGTCCTCTTCCCCCAGATATAACTCTACTTCCCTCTTCCCCAGATATAACTCTACTGTCCTCTTCCCCCAGATATAACTCTACTGTCCTCTTCCCCCAGATATAACTCTACTGTCCTCTACCCCCAGATATAATTCTACTTCCCTCTTCTCCCAGATATAACTCTACTGGCCTCTTCCCCCAGATATAACTCTACTGTCCTCTGGCCCCAGATATAACTCTACTGTCCTCTGGCCCCAGATATAACTCTACTGTCCTCTGGCCCCAGATATAACTCTACTTTCCTCTTCCCCCAGATATAACTATACTGTCCTCTTCCCCCAGATATAACTCTACTGTCCTCTTCCCCAGATATAACTCTACTGGCCTCTTCTCCCAGATATAACTATACTTCCCCCAGATATAACTCTACTTCCCTCTTCTCCCAGATATAACTCTACTGTCCTCTTCCCCAGATATAACTATACTTCCCTCTTCTCCCAGATATTACTCTACTGTCCTCTTCTCCCAGATATAACTATACTTCCCCCAGATATAACTCTACTTCCCTCTTCTCCCAGATATAACTATACTTCCCCCAGATATAACTATACTTCCCTCTTCCCCAGGTATAACTATACTTCCCTCTTCTCTCAGATATAACTCTATTGTCCTCTTCCCCCAGATATAACTGTACTTCCCTCTTCCCCAGATATAACTATACTTCCCTCTTCCCCAGATAACTCTTCCCTCTTGCCCCAGATATAACTCTACTTCCCTCTTCCCCAGATATAATGCTACTGTCCTCTTCTCCCAGATATAACTCTACTGTCCTCTTCCCCCAGATATACCTATACTTTCCTCTTCCCCAGATATAACTATACTTCCCTCTTCCCCCAGATATAACTCTACTGTCCTCTTCCCCCAGATATAACTCTACTGTCCTCTTCCCCCAGATATAACTCTACTGTCCTCTTCCCCAGATATAACTCTTCTGGCCTCTTCCCCCAGATATAACTCTACTTCCCTCTTCTCCCAGATATAACTCTACTGTCCTCTTCCCCCAGATATAACTCTACTTCCCTCTTCCCCAGATATAACTCTACTATCCTCTGGCCCCAGATATAACTCTACTTCCCTCTTCCCCAGATATAACTCTACTTCCCTCTTCCCCAGATATAACTCTACTGTCCTCTTCCCCAGATATAACTCTACTGGCCTCTTCCCCCAGATATAAATCTACTTCCCTCTTCTCCCAGATATAACTATACTTCCCCCAGATATAACTCTACTTCCCTCTTCCCCTGGTATAACTATACTTCCCTCTTCTCTCAGATATAACTCTATTGTCCTCTTCCCCAGATATAACTGTACTTCCCTCTTCCCCAGATATAACTATTCTTCCCTCTTCCCCAGATAACTCTTCCCTCTTGCCCCAGATATAACTCTACTTCCCTCTTCCCCAGATATAACTATACTTCCCTCTTCACCCAGATATTACTCTACTTCCCTCTTCCCCCAGATATAACTATACTGTCCTCTTCCCCCAGATATAACTCTACTTCCCTCTTCCCCAGATATAACTCTACTGTCCTCTTCCCCCAGATATAACTCCACTGTCCTCTTCCCCAGATATAACTATACTTCCCTCTTCACCCAGATATAACTCTACTTCCCTCTTCCCCCAGATATAACTATACTGTCCTCTTCCCCCAGATATAACTCTACTTCCCTCTTCCCCAGATATAACTATACTTCCCTCTTCCCCAGATATAACTATACTCCCTCTTCCCCCAGATATAACTATACTTCCCTCTTCCCTATATATACCTCTACTTCCCTCTTCCCCCAGATATAACTCTACTTCCCTCTTGCCCAGATATAACTATACTTCCCTCTTCCCCCAGATATAACTATTCTTTCCTCTTCCCCCAGATATAACTATACTTCCCTCTTCCCCCAGATATAACTATACTTCCCTCTTCCCCCAGATATAACTATACTTCCCTCTTCCCCCAGATATAACTCTACTTCCCTCTTCCCCAGATATAACTATACTTCCCTCTTCCCCAGATATAACTATACTTCCCTCTTCCCCCAGATATAACTATACTTCCCTCTTCCCCAGATATAACTATACTTCCCTCTTCCCCCAGATATAACTCTACTGTCGTCTTCCCCCAGATATAACTATACTGTTTTCTTCCCCCAGATATAACTCTACTTCCCTCTTCTCCCGGATATAACTTTACTTCCCTCTTCCCCAGATATAACTCTACTGTCCTCTTCCCCCAGATATAACTGTACTTCCCTCTTCCCCAGATATAACTATACTTCCCTCTTCCCCAGATATAACTATGCTTCCCTCTTCTCCCGGATATAACTATGCTTCCCTCTTCTCCCAGATATAACTATACTTCCCTCTTCCCCAGATATAACTCTACTGGCCTCTTCCCCCAGATATAACTCTACTGTCCTCTTCCCCAGATTTAACTCTTCCCTGTTGCCCCAGATATGTCTACTTCCGTCTTCCCCCAGATATAACTCTACTTCCCTCTTCCCCCAGATATAACTCTACTTCCCTCTTCCCCCAGATATAACTATACTTCCCTCTTTCCCCACATATAAGTATACTATCATGGACATGGAAGTCTTGCTTTCTATGCTTGTTTGGAGGGTAGCTAGTTTAGCCCGAGAAGCAGTATTCAATGTATATTGGTAAAAGGATAGAGTAAATAGCTGTAGGACGTGCGTTACTGGCTGCAGGGAAGTCATGCGCAGGAGAGCAGAACTGGGTAATAACCGGAGCAGTTTAATATGCAAAACCAACGGCACCCAGAACAACAAAATATGGGTACAAAATAACCCGTCGCGAACCAGTCACGGTGCACAAGCACTTTACAACAAACAATTTCACACACAGACATGGGGGGGAACAGAGGGTTAAATACACGACAAGTAATGAGGGAATGTAAACCAGGTGTGTGGGAAAACAAGACAAAACAAATGGAAAATGAAAGGTGGATCGGCGATGGCTAGAAGACCGGTGATGTTGACCGCCAAACGCCGCCCGAACAAGGAGAGGAACCGTCTTCGGCGGAAGTCGTGACAATAGCGTTTTTATGTCATGGAGGCTCTATGGTGGAATTTATGAGTCTGATATTTATTCTTTCTCTGACCCAATATTTCTTGAAAACCATGAAAACAGAATCCTAGGAAAGCAGAAATAATGAGACATGTTCACATTTGGTATCGTGGTTAGCACTTGTGTTGCCATGGGCCTGTGCTGTGTGTGTGTGCGCGTGTGTGTCGGCTACCTTCTAAAAGCTACACTAGCAGGGATCACAAGACCTGTATCAAAAGACACGGCCACCATGTGAAATGTCTTTTCGCAGCAGGGACTGCTGGGATTGTTGTCCATGTTTCTCCCCTCTTTGAATGTCAGCTACACTAACCAAGCTAACAGTCAGGCTACACAGAATCCACCACAACAGACGTTTCTCTTTCAACTTGTTTTAGTAAGCGCTGAAGAGCATGGCGCCTCTCAGTGGCAAAGAGGGCTGTCTGTCAGTATGTGAAATAGTACTTTTTGAACAGGCTCAATTGGTTCTTTAATGATATATATATAACACATGATCTATATCTTTTGACGTGTTAGGCGTACTATGGGGTCAGTCAGTATTAATTTGTATATGTATGCAGTATGGTGTGTTTTGTGTTGGCTGTGTCACATAACATGAGTCATGTGGCATACTGGCCATACGCTGTTGAGTATGAGGACAGCTGAGCACAACAGCCTCTCATAAATCAGGCAATAACACATTGGACCTTGCTAATAGATGTTTAACTAAACCCCCTCATTTCAAACAGTTTGACCCTGGTTGGTAAAACACAATGTGAGGACTCCCCAAGGATTAGTGCTGACCCCTGATCAGGCAGGCCACACAGGCAATAAAGGAGTCTGCCATTGTTCTGTCCTGGGAGGGGACAGTGGCAGGGAGATACATGCCAGTGGGTGGGGACAGGGCCGTTGTAATGACAAATTGATGGAGCATCATTCCCACCCACCAAAGCTGCGCTGGGTCTGTATGTATTTTAATGAGACTGTGTCTCCGCACGTACACCCAGTACTGACAGGGGATGTGTTTGCAACATGCTCACCCTTTGTCAAATGGTCCAATCACATAATCGACTCATTGGCTGGATTTATTCTCTCTCTCTGTGTGCGTCTGTGTGTGCACGTATATGTGCAAGGATGTATATTTTCAAATAGGCTTTGGGGACTGCATAGCTTGGTTGCCATGAAAACTAGACACCTATTGGCTTGAACTCCAGATATGTTTTAGACAGAGCCCCCACAAAGCCCTGCTTGTAGGTGAGAGTGTGGGATTGAATAAAGAGGTCCATCCTTTAACAAATCCCAAATAAACCATGACTCCAACGGCCCTGTCCTTAAGATGAAATTGCCCTTCATAGTATGAGATCAAAATAATATTTTAACTTTTAAACATTTTCTTTGAGAAGCGTCCCAATTGAGAACATGATGAATGTATTCATCTGTGAGGGGAGACATTTTTGGGGGGTTATGGTGGTCTGGGAGATAAAAAGCGGCAGGAATACAATGCAGATTTTATTTTCTTAGTTAGTGACCTTGATCTGAGAATGTGGCGGGTCAAAGCCTCTCCAGTCTCCATTGTGGACCAGAATAGAATGTTAATGAATAGGTGCACTGAATATTAAAATGTGAACCTGCTTTCAACACCCTGTCAAACTACTGTGGCATGTCGAGTGCCTTGGCTGCCAGACATGCAGAATCTGCTTTAGTCGGGCTATTGATTGTGGAGAGTGTTGTCGTAGACTCGACTGGATCCATTCCACACATTTCCAGCAGGGTGGGCCTATTCTTCCCCCCTACAGACTGCCACGAGGTTGCCTTGTGCACCAGCGAGGAGAGAGGGGGATATAATCATTTTCCACCACAATCGAGTGTTGTGTGGTACTGTGGGTTTCTGGGAGAGCAACCACAATGGTCCATTTAGGGTGAGCCCAGCACCCCAGTCCTTCTCTCTGGCCCGGAAGTGGTTGATTTTGTCTGAGGACAGCTGCACCGCCTGTTTGTCTCTGCCTGGGGTTTGATTTGCTTGGCATGCTTGAGAGGGGCATGAGTCCTGATTGTTTCAGACAGAACCTGGCATTGTATCAGCCCGAGGATTGTTTATTGGGGAGAGGCAGGACAAAGTCAACAAAGGGAGCGAGGAGCCAACTGCAGCTCAGGAAATGGACAGAAACATCTTCAAAGAAAGCAGCATCTATACACCCTCCTCCAAGCCATCCACTAAATATAGGCTAGTGAACAGCAAAATAATATTATTTTCTACCCCAAATTAAAACAAACGACACCTGGTCCTTTTGCAGTAAGCTATTTAATTAATGACTATTGTTGATGCTGTATTGAAGGAGATGAGCAGGAATGGATTTCTTAACATAAAGGGGTGGAACAGGGCTGTAACCACCAATCGCCTGCTCTGTCTAGGCCTATCTGCGATCACCTGCTCTGTCTAGGCCTATCTGCAATCACCTGCTCTGTCTAGGCCTATCTGCAATCCCCTGCTCTGTCTAGGCCTATCTGCAATCACCTGCTCTGTCTAGGCCTATCTGCAATCACCTGCTCTGTTTAGGCCTATCTGCAATCACCTGCTCTGTCTGGACTGCCTCATTAATGACTGTTGTCACGTTCTGTTTCATAAATCAACAAGTATGTCAATAGCAGGACACGCTTGGATTAAAAATCAACTCGCTTGGCTCTAGATTTCACCAATCTATGCATACTTTACATTGTTTGTGACATCAGACATAATATCACTATAATTCGAGTGTTCATTTTCAGAAGTTGCTTTCATTTCAGCACATCTAATTTGTTAACATTTCAACTGTATTCAATTATTTATTTTTTCAATTCAACAAAAAAATGAACACCCATCAAAAATAAAGTTATCTTTATTCCCTTTCTTCTGATGTAAGTGCAGAGACAATGCGTTTAATCACTGACAAAGCTTTACCGTTCTTACAGCTGCAACTGGGCTGCAGGGAGCCTAGTGGTTAGAGCGTTGGGCAAGTAAACGAAAGGTTAACCCACTGTTCCTAGGCCGTCAATGTAAATAAGAATTTGTTCTGAACTGACTTGCCTAGTTAAATAAAGGTAAAAAAAATAATAATTCAAAACTGAACGACAATGTATTCCTTTGAGACCATTTCAGCCATTACCAGGGTGTGTTTGACAGGTCATTACAAACATTCCCAAGCTCTTAATGTTAACGGGAAAAAACTACAGGCCCAAGCAAGAGTATGAAAGAGTCACAGGAGTAAAATTAAAGCAATCAATCAAGATTTAAAAGGGGACTTTGCACCCCCTCAAACACAGGAAATTAACTGAGCAAAAAAATAAACATCCCTTTTTCAGGACCCTGTCTTTCAAAGATAATTCGTAAGAATCCAAATAACTTCACAGATCTTCATTGTAAAGGGTTTAAACACTGTTTCCCATGCTTGTTCAATGAACCATAAACAATTTATGAACATGCACCTGTGGAACGGTCGTTAAGGCACTAACAGTTTACAGACGGTAGGCAATTAAGGTCACAGTTATGAAAACTTAGGACACTAAAAAGGCCTTTCTACTGACTCTGAAAAACACCAAAAGAAAGATGCCCAGGGTCCCTGCTCATCTGCGTGAACGTGCCTTGGGAATGCTGCAAGGAGGCATGAGGACTGCAGATGTGGCCAAGGCAATAAATTGCAATGTCCGTACTGTGAGATGCCTAAGACAGTTCTACAGGGAGACAGGGCGGAGAGCTGATCGTCCTCACAGTGGCAGACCACGTGTAACAATACCTACACAGGATCGGTACATCCGAACATCACACCTTCGAGACAGGTACAGGATGGCAACAACAACTGACAGAGTTACACCAGGAACGCACAATCCCTCCATCAGTGCTCAGACTGTCCGCAGTAGGCTGAGAGAGGCTGGACTGAGGGCTTGTAGGCCTGTTGTAAGGCAGGTCCTCACCAGACATCACCGGCAACAACATCGCCTTTGGGGACAAACCCACCGTCGCTGGACCAGACAGGACTGGCAAAAAGTTCTCTTCACTGACGAGTCACGGTTTTGTCTCACCAGGGGTGATAGTCGGATTCGCGTTTACCTTCGAAGGAATGAGCGTTACACTGAGGCCTGTACTCTGGAGTGGGATCGATTTGGAGGTGGAGTGTCCGTCATGGTCTGGGGCGGTGTGTCACAGCATCATCGGACTGAGCTTGTTGTCATTGCAGGCAATCTCAATGCTGTGCGTTACCGGGAAGACATCCTCCTCCCTCATGTGGTACCCTTCTTGCAGGCTCATCCTGACATGACACTCCAGCATGACAATGCCACCAGCCATACTGCTCGTTCTTTGCGTGATTTTCTGCAAGACAGGAATGTCAGTGTTCTGCTATGGTCAGCAAAGAGCCCGGATCTTAATCCCATTTAGCACATCTGGGACCTGTTGGATCGGAGGGTGAGGGCTGGGGCCATTCCCCCAGAAATCCCCCATTCCCCCAATGAACTTGCAGGTGCCTTGGTGGAAGAGTGGGGTAACGTCTCACCCCAAGAACTAGCAAATCTGGTGCAGTCCATGAGGAGGAGATGCACTGCAGTACTTAATGCAGCTGGTGGCCACACCAGATACTGACTGTTACTTTTGATTTTGACCCCCCATTTGGTTCAGGGACACATTATTCAATTTCTGTTAGTTACAGGTCTGTGGAACTTGTTCAGTTTATGTCTCAGTTGTTGAATCTTGTTTATGTCTCAGTTGTTGAATCTTGTTATGTTCATACAAATATTTACACATGTTAAGTTTGCTGAAAATAAACGCAGTTGACAGTGAGAGGACATTTATTTTTTTGCTGAGTTTAGATGGCTGAAAAAGACTAAACCTCAACTGGACAGGGAATGGGCATTGCTATTAAAATGGTCATTTGTATGTTGCTCAGAGCCAAATAACTCCAGAAAAGCTCATAATTTCGATTGCTATGATCATATTGGGAGATAATTCTGTCAGTGCACTTTAGCATGGTGTTGTTGAATAACACTAAACATTTGTTGAGCAAATAGCTATTTTCTTCTTAACCAATAATGTCTGTGGAAGGAATGAAAGGACGTCATCCTATTGATTGATATGGTTTGAATGACTCTGATTTGTAAATGATCTAATAAATGAGTGATTGTCTCACACCACTATGCAGATCACTAATGAGGCAGTCTGAATATGGCTGAGACCTCCAGCCTGCCTCCATAAAGGAGAGGGAGAGAAAAGCCAACAAATAAACAAACACATTTTGAGTTGCTTTTCCTAGCCTCTTCACCATCCTCATTTTGAAGCAGCAGTGCAAAGAATGTCAAAAATCCAGAGTGCTCTCTTCCCATACCTCTCTGTCAAGTATTTCATTTTTTTCTTCAGTGTCTGATGACACGTCTGAGAGAGAGAGGTAAAGAGAGATATTTAAAGACAGAGGTAAAGAGTGGGGAGCTAAGGGGATGGGGAGATGTCTGTCTATCTGTCTGGTGTGCAGGACTTCAGAAGCTGTGGTACAGACATCCATAGGCATAGCGTGGCTGGCACATCCACTGTGTTCACCATCTCTTTCCGTTCTCCCCCTAGTGTCTGTCTGTTTTTTTCTCCTTTATCAAGATTTTCTGTTTCTCTAATTTTACACTGTGCGAGTCTGCGCCTTTACGAGGCAGCATTATCTAACGTATTCAGCTTTCAGCTCCTCTCTTTCTCTCGATGAGGCAAGGCTTAATTGGTCTTGGGCTTTAAAGTCTATAGAGCTCTCCACTACCTCATAGAAACACATTCATGGGCTGCTCATTCATTTCGAGTATGTGTTAGATGTACAAATATTAGTTACTTTTATACTCTGAATCAAAAGGCACACACTTCCTGCTACTCTACACACAGTCAGTCAGTGCAGGAGAATTCACTGTTAATTTCACATTCAGTTATTTTCCTTCCCTAAGCGATATTACAGTAATATGTTTCTGCTTGATAATTAAAGTATTATTTTAAAGCACCATTAGATTATTATGAACAATGGTATTGTTAAATGCAATATATTATAACCCTTTGATTATATTTTCATAGACAATAATTCAGTTTTTCAGCAATAATGACATTGCCTTACAGTACATTAGGCGGTAGGTAGCCTAGCGGTTAAGAGCTTTGGGCCAGTAACCAAAAGGTTGCTGGTTTGAATCCCAAGACGATTAGCTGAAAAATCTGTCACTTAACCCTAGTCGCTCTGGATGAGAGCTTCTGCTAAAGGATGTAAATGTAAAAATGTGCAATACAGCAAAAGGTAGTACAGAGAGAAATAGTTGAAGAGCTGAAATGTTTTATTCAAAGTTTATTCAAATGACAATCAAAATGAAACATTCATTTTCAAATCAAAGACAATTGTTTAATGTTCTTGTGAATTTATTTGAAACAATCATTTGGTGCAATGGAGCATGATAGTACGTCAGATAGAGAGCAGAAATGACATAAAAGCAAATGGTGGGCAATTTAATTAAGTTCATGCCATTAAAAAAAATCACTACCATACGGTAGGGTATTGTTTAAAATTAAATTGTACTTCTCTATTTAATTGTTGTAAATTCGTGGTATTATGGATTATGGTAATGCATATTTCTCTTTAACATAATTGACTATTGTGCAGACCCTATTCACAGATAACGGTTTTCAATTCAAATACTGAATATGTAGACTATTTCCCTTATAATGACCATTCAGTGATAGTCAAATATTCTCCCCCATTTCTGCCACACAGCATCTGGATTACACTGGGGCCAGATGTGGACCATCATGCTTTTAATGCTCCTAGATAAGGGGAAGTGTGTATACTGTAACTTCCACACTCCCCACAGCAAAACAAACCCAGCAATTAGCCTGGACGTTAAAGCCTTGGAGTAGCTGTTAAGAGAGAGATGCTGGAGGGAAGAAAGATGGTTCGTTATCTCCTCCAAACTTCCTGGTTCTTTAACAGGCAGCATATGTGTCTCCATGTTGCCGCAGCTGCACCCAGGCCATTTCATATAGGCTGATGAACTACCGAATAGTAGTATAACTTTTCATTACATTTCATTATAGTACAACGGTTTGATTTTCATTTTCATTACAGTACAACGGTTTGATTTGTTTGATCTTAGCTTGCTACATAGCCGTCTTTGTATCAAACATAATTGTGTAGTTATTGAGGTTCGCTAGCCAGCTATTTTCGTCCTAACGTAACGCAACGTAGCCAATAGCAGCATTGTAGAAACGAGTGCATTACAACAGAACGACTTGATTAGTGTAGTGTTAGCTGGCTACACAGTTGTCCTTGCTATCTTTGATTTGTTTGATCTTAGCTAGCTACTTAGCTGGCTACATAGCCGTCTTTGTATCAAAGATAATTGTGTAGTTATCGAGGTTCGCTGAGGTTCGCTAGCCAGGTATTCTCGTCCTAACGTAACGTAACGTAACGTAGTCAACCCTGCTAGCTAGCCAGCTAGCCACCGATTAGCAGCACTGTAGAAACGATTACATTACGACGGAACGACTTGATTTGTGTAGTGTTAGCTAGCTACATAGTTTTCTTTGCTATCTTTGTATCTAAGATAATTGTGTAGCTTTGAGTAATTATCGGTTAGCTAGCCAGCTATTTTCGCCTGCTGCGCCGCCGTCCTCCTACCTAGCCAACACTGCTAGCTAACACTGCTAGCTAGCCAACTTCTACCGAATAGCAGCACTGTAGAAACTTACATTACAACGGAACGACTTGATTAGCGTAGTGTTAGCTAGTTGTCTTTGCTGTCCTTGCATCCATGATAATTGTGTAGTTTAGAGAAATTTAGAGAAATTGTCGAGGTTACCTAGCCAGCTTCACTTTCAACAACGCAGCCACCGCTAGCCAGGCTACTTCACCAGCCAGCAGTACTATATCATTTTAGTCAATAAGATCTTTTATTTTATTTTATTTTGCAACGTAAGCTTAACTTTCTGAACATTCGAGACGTGTAGTCCACTTGTCATTCTAATCTCCTTTGCATTAGCGTAGCCTCTTCTGTAGCCTGTCAACTATGTGTCTGTCTATCCCTGTTCTCTCCTCTCTGCACAGACCATACAAACGCTTCACACCGCGTGGCCGCGCCCACCCAACCTGGTGGTCCCAGCCCGCACGACCCACGTGGAGTTCCAGGTCTCCGGTAGCCTCTGGAACTGCCGATCTGCGGCCAACAAGGCAGAGCTCATCTCAGCCTATGCGTCCCTCCAGTCCCTCGACTTCTTGGCACTGACGGAAACATGGCTCACCACAGATAACACTGCTACTCCTACTGCTCTCTCTTCGTCTGCCCACGTGTTCTCGCACACCCCGAGAGCTTCTGGTCAGCGGGGTGGTGGCACCGGGATCCTCATCTCTCCCAAGTGGTCATTCTCTCCTTCTCCCCTTACCCATCTGTCTATCGCCTCCTTTGAATTCCATGCTGTCACAGTTACCAGCCCTTTCAAGCTTAACATCCTTATCATTTATCGCCCTCCAGGTTCCCTTGGAGAGTTCATCAATGAGCTTGATGCCTTGATAAGCTCCTTTCCTGAGGACGGCTCACCTCTCACAGTTCTGGGTGACTTTAACCTCCCCATGTCTACCTTTGACTCATTCCTCTCTGCCTCCTTCTTTCCACTCCTCTCCTCTTTTGACCTCACCCTCTCACCTTCCCCCCCTACTCACAAGGCAGGCAATACGCTTGACCTCATCTTTACTAGATGCTGTTCTTCCACTAACCTCATTGCAACTCCCCTCCAAGTCTCCGACCACTACCTTGTATCCTTTTCCCTCTCGCTCTCATCCAACACTTCCCACACTGCCCCTACTCGGATGGTATCGCGCCGTCCCAACCTTCGCTCTCTCTCCCCCGCTACTCTCTCCTCTTCCATCCTATCATCTCTTCCCTCTGCCCAAACCTTCTCCAACCTATCTCCTGATTCTGCCTCCTCAACCCTCCTCTCCTCCCTTTCTGCATCCTTTGACTCTCTATGTCCCCTATCCTCCAGGCCGGCTCGGTCCTCCCCTCCCGCTCCGTGGCTCGACGACTCATTGCGAGCTCACAGAACAGGGCTCCGGGCAGCCGAGCGGAAATGCAGGAAAACTCATCTCCCTGCGGACCTGGCATCCTTTCACTCCCTCCTCTCTACATTTTCCTCTTCTGTCTCTGCTGCTAAAGCCACTTTCTACCACTCTAAATTCCAAGCATCTGCCTCTAACCCTAGGAAGCTCTTTGCCACCTTCTCCTCCCTCCTGAATCCTCCTCCCCCTCCCCCCCCCTCCTCCCTCTCTGCAGACGACTTCGTCAACCATTTCGAAAAGAAGGTCGACGACATCCGATCCTCGTTTGCTAAGTCAAACGACACCGCTGGTTCTGCTCACACTGCCCTACCCTGTGCTCTGACCTCTTTCTCCCCTCTCTCTCCAGATGAAATCTCGCGTCTTGTGACGGCCGGCCGCCCAACAACCTTCCCGCTTGACCCTATCCCCTCCTCTCTTCTCCAGACCATTTCCGGAGACCTTCTCCCTTACCTCACCTCGCTCATCAACTCATCCTTGACCGCTGGCTACGTCCCTTCCATCTTCAAGAGAGCGAGAGTTGCACCCCTTCTGAAAAAACCTACACTCGATCCCTCCGATGTCAACAACTACAGACCAGTATCCCTTCTTTCTTTTCTCTCCAAAACTCTTGAACGTGCCGTCCTTGGCCAGCTCTCCTGCTATCTCTCTCAGAATGACCTTCTTGATCCAAATCAGTCAGGTTTCAAGACTAGTCATTCAACTGAGACTGCTCTTCTCTGTATCACGGAGGCGCTCCGCACTGCTAAAGCTAACTCTCTCTCCTCTGCTCTCATCCTTCTAGACCTATCGGCTGCCTTCGATACTGTGAACCATCAGATCCTCCTCTCCACCCTCTCCGAGTTGGGCATCTCCGGCGCGGCCCACGCTTGGATTGCGTCCTACCTGACAGGTCGCTCCTACCAGGTGGCGTGGCGAGAATCTGTCTCCTCACCACGCGCTCTCACCACTGGTGTCCCCCAGGGCTCTGTTCTAGGCCCTCTCCTATTCTCGCTATACACCAAGTCACTTGGCTCTGTCATAACCTCACATGGTCTCTCCTATCATTGCTATGCAGACGACACACAATTAATCTTCTCCTTTCCCCCTTCTGATGACCAGGTGGCGAATCGCATCTCTGCATGTCTGGCAGACATATCAGTGTGGATGACGGATCACCACCTCAAGCTGAACCTCGGCAAGACGGAGCTGCTCTTCCTCCCGGGGAAGGACTGCCCGTTCCATGATCTCGCCATCACGGTTGACAACTCCATTGTGTCCTCCTCCCAGAGCGCTAAGAACCTTGGCGTGATCCTGGACAACACCCTGTCGTTCTCAACTAACATCAAGGCGGTGGCCCGTTCCTGTAGGTTCATGCTCTACAACATCCGCAGAGTACGACCCTGCCTCACACAGGAAGCGGCGCAGGTCCTAATCCAGGCACTTGTCATCTCCCGTCTGGATTACTGCAACTCGCTGTTGGCTGGGCTCCCTGCCTGTGCCATTAAACCCCTACAACTCATCCAGAACGCCGCAGCCCGTCTGGTGTTCAACCTTCCCAAGTTCTCTCACGTCACCCCGCTCCTCCGCTCTCTCCACTGGCTTCCAGTTGAAGCTCGCATCCGCTACAAGACCATGATGCTTGCCTACGGAGCTGTGAGGGGAACGGCACCTCAGTACCTTCAGGCTCTGATCAGGCCCTACACCCAAACAAGGGCACTGCGTTCATCCACCTCTGGCCTGCTCGCCTCCCTACCACTGAGGAAGTACAGTTCCCGCTCAGCCCAGTCAAAACTGTTCGCTGCTCTGGCACCCCAATGGTGGAACAAACTCCCTCACGACGCCAGGACAGCGGAGTCAATCACCACCTTCCGGAGACACCTGAAACCCCACCTCTTCAAGGAATACCTAGGATAGGATAAAGCAATCCTTCTGCCCCCCCCCCCCCTTAAAAGATTTAGATGCACTATTGTAAAGTGGCTGTTCCACTGGATGTCATAAGGTGAATGCACCAATTTGTAAGTCGCTCTGGATAAGAGCGTCTGCTAAATGACTTAAATGTAAATGTAAATGAACTGAAGATGTGCTGCTACTGGAGACTCCTCTCCTTGCCTTAACTCTCTGGGATTTACTGGCAGACTCTCCTCTCCTTGCCTTAACTCTCTGGGGTTTACTGGCAGACTCTCCTCTCCTTGCCTTAACTCTCTGGGATTTACTGGCAGACTCCTCCTCATTAGTTTTTGTCACTCGCCGGTTCCAGGTGCTGGAATAAATGAGACCACTATCAGCCACTGCCTTGATAAATTCCCTATCTCATTAGGTTCCACATCAAAGTTAATCCGAGATGTGAATAGTAATTGGAGGAATAGACAATGCCATAGATCATTGGGCGTTTGTAGTGTGTGTCATCTCACAACATCAGCGGCCTGGTGCCGGCAGATAGGCTGAATATCTGGAGAGAGAGAGAGAGAGAAAATGAGGGAGAAGAGAGTGAGTGAGAGGGAGGGAGCTGGGAGTGAGTGTGTGTGAAGAAGAGAGAGTGAGGTAGGATGAGAGGGGAAGGAGTAATGGTAGAGGCATAACAAGCAAGCTGCTCAGAATGAATGAGCGTACCCAATAAGAAAAGAATCACCAATCAGTGTGTGTTGGGCAAATATCATTTAGGAATAATTGCTTGATTGCTTTTCTATAGTAGGCTGATTTGACCACACACAAGAACTGAGAATTAAGATGTCAAGACAAGAATTAATTTGGCAATCGAGGGCACACAAATGTCTCTCCCATCCATGAGCTCAGAGCAGCCTAGCTGGAGATGTAGCTCACTAATGATGAAAACACAGCGGTAGATTGCGTATTCATTTCCCTGCCTCCATTTTGCATAAAGAGAACCATGCCTAATGCCACAGATGCTTGGATATCATGAAAAAGTGTGCGTATGCTAACACATTTAATTGGCATTTTTGCATATTCCACTCCAACATTGATAGCTGAGGGCAGCTGATTGTTCAGTTTTGTGTCCTCATTGATTTCTGTTTTTTGGGAGACTTACTGGGAGTAGTTATTGGTGTGTTCCACGGTTCTCATCCCCAAACAATGCTTATATTGAAGTCTTCTCTCCTCTCTCAATTGCCATTTGGTTGATGCTTAGAGTGTGACTTTCATTACCCGCTACCTGCTTAGAGAAAGGAAATGTTTTTGTCCTCTAACAAAGTGTCTGTGGTCAGAGTGGCACATTACAGAATAACAGAGTGATAGACAAGAAGGCTGTGTGGGTAAGAGTAGCATAACACCCACATGGACCCATAATGACCAGCTGCACCCAGACACAGCATAGCCATTAATACAGCAAGCTGCTTGATTTTCATTGTCGTGATAAAACATGGCCACTATATAGGGCCTAAACATGGCAGGAGGTTATTAGTAGTAATCATGGTATCTGATGCAGGACAGAATCCAACATTAGTGGCTACATTTGGACAGGATCCGAGCGGTCCCGATTCAATTTATATTTGAATAAGAGAGGTCCAAATCTGAACACATGCACATATTTGCTCCCACATGCATTAGTTTCAAAAAGGCTGAAAACACTGCTGCTGTGACTCTGGCTGCTCACACTGTCCTAGGTAGCAAGCTCTCTGCAGGTTCCATCAGGGTGCATTTACGGTGCCTTCAGAAAGTATTCAGACTCCTTGACTCTTTCTACATTTTGTTACGTTACAGCCTTATTCTAAAATTGATTAAATTGTTTTTTTCCCTCATCAATCTACACACAATACCCCATAATGACAAATCAAAACCAGTTTAAAAAAAATGTTTGATCGTTTACATTTAAAAATAAAAAGTATTCAGGCCCTTTACTCAGTACTTTGTTGAAGCACGTTTGGCAGTGAAGTTTTCTTGGGTATGATGCTACAAGCTTGGCACACCTGTATTTAGGGAGTTTCTCCCATTCTTCTCTGCAGATCCTCTCAAGCTCTGTCTGGTTGGATGGGGAGCGTTGCTGCACAGCTATTTTCAAGTCTCTCCAAAGATGTTTGATCGGGTTCACGTCCGGGCTCTGGCTGGGCCACTCAAGGACATTCAGAGACTTTCCCGAAGCCACTCCTGCGTTGTCTTGGCTGTGTGCTTAGGGTTGTTGTCCTGTTGGAAGGTGAACCTTCGTCCCAGTCTGAGGTCCTGAGCACTCTGGAGCAGTTTTTCATCAAGGATCTCTCTGTACTTTTGCTCTGTTCCTCTTTGCCTCGATCCTGACTAGTCTCCCAGTCCCTGCCGCTGAAAAACATCCCCACAGCATGATGCTGCCACCACCATGCTTCACCGTAGGGATAGTGTCAGGTTTCCTCCAGACGTGACACTTGGTATTCAGGCCAAAGAGTTCAATCTTGGTTTCATCAGACCAGAGAATCTTGTTTCTCATGGTCTGAGAATCTTTAGGTGCCTTTTGGCAAACTACAAGCAGGCTGTCATGTGCCTTTTACTGAGGAGTGGCTTCCTGATTGGTGGAGTGCTGCAGAGATGGTTGTCCTTCTGGAAGATTCTCCCATCTCCACAGAGGAACTCTAGAGCTCTATCAGAATAACTATCGGGTTCTTGGTCACCTCCCTGACCAAGGCCATTTTCTCATAATTGCTCAGTTTGGCGGGCGGCCAGCTCTAGGAAGAGTTTTGTTTCCAAACTTCCACCATTTAAGAATGTTGGAGACCACTTTGTTCTTGGGGTCCTTTAATGCTGCAGCCATTTTTTTGGTACCCTTCCCCAGATCTGTGCCTCGACCCAATCCTGTCTCGGTGCTCTACAGGCAATTCCTTCGACCTCATGGCTTGTTTTTCCAAACCCTGATGAAGACAGCCTGGCTGTCGAAACGTTGGTAATTACATTTTTGCATCTGAGCTCCTAGAGTGTGCGGCTCTCCTTTATTTTAAAGTTTTTGCTCTGACACACACTGCAACTGTGGGACCTAATATAAACAGGTGTGTGCTTTTCCAAGTCATGTCCAATCAATTGAATTGACCACAGGTGGACTCCAATCAAGTTGTTGAAATATCACAAGGATGATCAATGGAAACAGGATGCACCTGGGCTCAATTTTGAGTCTCATAGCGAAGGGTCTGCTCTCTGAGAGCATAGTAAAGAACCCAACATTTGACCAACTGGGGACATTTTGCTAGTCCCCAAAAGGTCAAATGCTATTTCTAGGTGGTTTAGGGTTCAGGTTAGAATTAGGGTTTAATTAGGTTTAGGGGTAGGAGCTAGGGTTATGATCTGGAGATAGGGTTAGGTTTAAGGTTAGCGTTAAGGTTAGGTTTTGGGGTTAAAGTTAGGGTTAGGGAAAATACGATTTTGAATGGGAGTGAATTTTGTGTCCCCACAAGGTTAGTTATACAGGATTGGGTGTGTTTGTGTGTGTGTGTTGACATTCTGTGAGCAGTAGGGTAGGAAGGGTAATAAATAAGCAGGCTGGGGTCCTGTCAGGTGGATGTTATTGCTGGGGTTCTGTCAGGTGGATGTTATTGCTGGGGTTCTGTCAGGTGGATGTTATTGCTGGGGTTCTGTCTGGTGAATGTTATTGCTGGGGTTCTGTCTGGTGAATGTTATTGCTGGGGTTCTGTCAGGTGGATGTTATTGCTGGGGTTCTGTCAGGTGGATGTTATTGCTGGGGTTCTGTCAGGTGGATGTTATTGCTGGGGTTCTGTCAGGTGGATGTTATTGCTGGGGTTCTGTCAGGTGGATGTTATTGCTGGGGTTCTGTCAGGTGGATGTTATTGCTGGGGTTCTGTCAGGTGGATGTTATTGCTGGGGTTCTGTCAGGTGGATGTTATTGCTGGGGTTCTGTCAGGTGGATGTTATTGCTGGGGTTCTGTCAGGTGGATGTTATTGCTGGGGTTCTGTCAGGTGGATGTTATTGCTGGGGTTCTGTCAGGTGAATGTTATTGCTGGGGTTCTGTCAGGTGGATGTTATTGCTGGGGTTCTGTCAGGTGGATGTTATTGCTGGGGTTCTGTCAGGTGGATGTTATTGCTGGGGTTCTGTCTGGTGGATGTTATTGCTGGGGTTCTGTCAGGTGGATGTTATTGCTGGGGTTCTGTCAGGTGGATGTTATTGCTGGGGTTCTGTCAGGTGGATGTTATTGCTGGGGTTCTGTCAGGTGGATGTTATTGCTGGGGTTCTGTCAGGTGGATGTTATTGCTGGGGTTCTGTCAGGTGGATGTTATTGCTGGGGCTCTGTCAGGTGGATGTTATTGCTGGGGTTCTGTCAGATGGATGTTATTGCTGGGGTTCTGTCAGATGGATGTTATTGCTGGGGTTCTGTCAGGTAGATGTTATTGCTGCCCTGAGTTTTTCTGTGGCATTATAAGAGCAGGCACACTTCTATGTCCCTTACTGTCTCTCTCTCACTCACTCACTCACTCACACACACACACACACACACACACACACACACACACACACAAACACACACACACACACACACACACACACGGCATAGGTTCCTCTAGGTACATTTTCTTTGATCTGCATTGGACCTAATTGAGTCACAGGCAATGTCTCTTCTCACATCAAGGAATTTGGAAATGTTAGATTATTTATCTGGGGGATTAAACCACATTTTTGTGTGTTCTGCATGAACCTATTAGGCTAACTCATCTGCATGGCTAATGCCGGGTGCAGACAGCTGTCACTGCCGAGGAAAAACATGATCATACAATCCTTGAATGAGTGATCCCAGTTACGATTAGTGGTAGTGAACTTTTCTGAGCCTGTGATAAGGCTGCAAAATTCCCATGTTGCCAATAGCTTGGAAAATTATCAGACTGTAGGCAATGGAGAAATTGTGCCTTCCGGCTCATGGGCTTTAATACAGGGTCTGCCCAGATGTACATTATTTAAAGCTATGGAAATGACAACTGCCTATCTGGGGATTGCTAAAATAAGAATTTCTCCAGCAACATGTATGAATACGCTGACAGGAGAGGAAGGAGGGAAAAAATATATATGCATTCTCGAAAAAGCAATTTGAGAGTAATTTCATGATCTAATCTCAGTAAATAAACAGAGATATATATATATATATACAGAAAGAATCATTAATTTGCTGTAATATTCTTAAAGGTACTCAGCGATATGTATTGTGAAGCTACTTTAACAGGATATCGTATGGATGTACCCATTTTATTGCCTCACAGTATCATATCCTCTGTACAGTGGAATTGAGAGACAATTCGATGATTTTTTTTCTCTCTCTCACGACAATCATCTCTTGTTATTTAACTACAGCATGGTAGCCTGTACTGGCCGAGTAGTATCTGCTTGTGCACTGAACTGAATAGGAAGTGCATGAAAATTGTATTATTTTATACCTCCATTTCCTGGTCAATCAGATGAATTCTTACCTCTATGAATTTCCTTAGCAATGATATACTGTAGACTAACTTAATTGGCTAATTGAGTGACTGTCAGCGACTGACATTGGGAAAAAACTGCTGATGCACAACCAAATTTCGAAATTGCATTTTGTTGTTTCTACTAGTCTGACTCTCAACAGTACGTTGAGACCCCAACTGAGTTCTCCAAAAAAAAATGAAAATAATAATAATCGTTGGGGAAATTGATCCGCAGGCCTACAAAAGAGCTTGCTGTAGACTGTAGAACCTCAACATAGCCAGTGATGCCAACATGGTGGACACTATACGGGAGGAGATTGACAGTCCCTTTTAGAGTGTGTTAGCTCCAGCTGAATTGTAACCATGGCCGTTTTGCATAGCTCAACACCGCCATGCATACTGGGCAGTGCGACATCAACATTTCCACACTATGGAGAGCGGTGTGTTTGTGCGTGTCTAGGGTGAGGAGTAGCACCATTCCTGAGTACCTATTGAAATGAACACAAACATCAATCAAAGGCCGGCCATGTTTCCAACATTCTAGGGTCACACTGTAGTGGTCACCCACACGCTCCTCCCAGGTTGCATCTGTGGCGTTCTAATGACGGCAGGAATATTAATCCCGACTCTCTGTTTTTGATTCTCTTTTGTTTAACCACTATGCAAATGAGGCATGTGCACGCCATGGTTTCAGTCTCAGGTTGGTGTGAATGTAGTGCTGGACACTTCAGCATGACTAATGGACACAACTTCATTGGCTATGGTCATTATCAGAGATTCTGAAGTGGAGTATGAGCTCAGACATTATTATAGATGGATCCCTCTCTGTTCTCATGCACTCTCTAGTAATGTAGCTACATACGATTGTGAGCTGTGAGCAGCAGTATATACCATATTATCAACATTCACAATAAATATCTTGGCTTGAATTTAATTGCGTTATTATGAAATCTAGAATGCCTTTCTCTTATCCTGCCAGTAAATATGATTATTATTTAATAATTTTCAATCAAAACTGACCATCCTACCGATCCTCGACTTCGGCGATGTCATTTACAAAATAGCCTCCAATACCCTACTCAATAAATTGGATGCAGTCTATCACAGTGCCATCCGTTTTGTCACCAAAGCCCTATATACTACCCACCACTGCGACCTGTACACTCTCGTTGGCTGGCCCTCGCCAAACCCACTGGCTCCAGGTCATCTACAAGATCCTGCTAGGTAAAGTCCCCCCTTATCTCAGCTCGCTGGTCACCATAGCAGCACCCACCTATAGCACGCGCTCCAGCAGGTATAACTCTCTGGTCACCCCCAAAGCCAATTCCTCCTTTGGCCGCCTCTCCTTCCAGTTCTCTGCTGCCAATGACTGGAACGAACTACAAAAATCTCTGAAACTGGAAACACTTATCTCCCTCACTTGCTTTAAGCACCAGCTGTCAGAGCAGCTCACAGATTACTGCACCTGTACATAGCCCATCTATAATTTAGCCCAAACAACTACCTCTTCCCTTACTGTATTTACTTATTTTGCTCCTTTGCACCCCATTATTTCTATTTCTCTTTGCACATTCTTCCGCTGCAAATCTACCATTCCAGTGTTTTACTTGCTATTGTTTTACTTCACCCTTGTTATGAGCACTGACATAATCCTGGGATTTTCCTGGAGGCCGACCCCCTAGCTGCCCCCACCCCATTTACTTCGCCACCATGGCCTTTTTTTGCCTTTACCTCCCTTATCTCACCTCATTTGCTCACATTGTATATAGACTTATTTTTCTACTGTATTATTGACTGTATGTTTGTTTTACTCCATGTGTAACTCTGTTGTTGTATGTGTCGAACTGCTTTGCTTTATCTTGGCCAGGTCGCAATTATAAATGAGAACTTGTTCTCAACTTGCCTACCTGGTTAAATAAAGGTGAAATAAAAAATAAAAATCCCATATGCCTCAAGTGAGAATGTAAATTATGCTGCATCCTACACAGACAATGAATGCAGCTGAAGACCTTAGGAACATACATAGCCCAATGCTGGCATTGACTCCAAACATAGTCCATCCTTAACCCAGCAGTGCAAGGCTGAATGTGGGGAGTCCCAGTGCACAAAGGCTAATCAGTAGTGGGGTTGGAGCAGAGAATCCGCTGGCCCTCCCTATTTGACTTAACTTCTCCGTTTGTGCTTCTACTGATCCTGTGGCCTTTGTGTACATTGTTATGAGCACTGACATAATCCTGGGGGCCGACCCCCTAGCTGCCCCCACCCTGCTCCTCACCAGGCCTGCGGTTTGCTCCAGCCAGGAGGGCCGCGGGGGGGGGGACAGATAGAGCAACAATGTCTCGGCCCCCATGAGATACTTAAATATAGGGATGGTCTGGAGCTCTCGGTGATAGAGCTAGTAACCCATTTTAATCCTATTAGCGCCAACGAACAAAGAGTAAATCTGCAGCTGGACAGGCCATGCCAGGCAGACTCAGACTGGGGGAGAGACATTGGCTGGGATGGATATGGAGATGGGATGGAGGAGGAACAGGAGCGGTTGAATCAATTAAAGATTCCTTGAGGGTGTTAGGAAAATAGATGGAAGGAAGGGGGAAACACAACAAAACCTAGACAAAAAAATAACTAACAAATAGTTCCTTTGTCCCAACATGTACGGAAAAAGCAGACCCCCATTTATCACTGATGTCCACAAGGTTAACTTATTCAGCAAACATCCATTTCTGAGTTTGAAGGATGTGTTGTTGCCAGGTCCGGAGAGTGTAGTAAATATATGGAAAAACAGGAGGTACAGGAAGTAGCCTCAGTGCCATGTGGGTGCTGGTACCTAGGGGTCGTGGCACAAAACCGGGGAGAGACTCAATGCGCTTTTGTTTTGAGCCGATCATGGGGCACTGTGGCCCAAGTGTGCTGGTGGTCTGTCCCCTCTCCTCTGTTTACAGGGCGGTCTTACACAGCTAGTGTGGCAGCTTAAAGTCCCCCATTGTGATGAATGAGAGGGGAGTGGCAGGGCCCATACAGACAAACTGTTCTTTAGCCAAGCAAGGCAGGATATGACTCTTTAAGGGTGTGAATGGACAATAACCTCAGTGAAGAAAGGAGCTCTGTCTAGGAACATTGATACTGCGTTTCCTCACAAGGTGTGTCCAGCCATCCCTCATTGGGAGTTTGTGTGGTTGGACATGTCTCGCCCCTCCCCCAATCTTCCTCCTTCCAAACCATGTCCCTTGTCACCAAATGCATGTCAATTTGCCTGTGGTGTATTATGACACAGTAGTGACTAACACACAGCCTATAACCTATATGATTATAATAGTCACCGCGGCAACCAGGCGACCAGGAATTATATGTCATTATTCGTGTGCCGGGTAAACTTTGACATGGGTCATTAGAGAGAGAGGAGTCTCAGTCAGTGCTGCAGCACACAGGCTGACAAGGCCGTGAACCAACAGTCCAAAGGGAATAGCAGGGTCTGTAATGGGCCTGACATCATTATTTAGATACCCACCATATAAAACCCTGTTTTCCTTCTGTTCCCTGTGGAGCTTGGTCATTCCAGTCTGGAGAAGTGTGCATAATGAGTGGAGCTGGGGAGAGGGATTGGCTGGCTGGTTGGATTGACGGGCGGGCGGGCAGCTCATAATGAGTGGAGCTGGGGAGAGGGATTGGCTGACTGGGTTTGATGGGCGGGCTGGCAGCTCCTGTGAACCTCCTGTGAGGTCTACCCATCCCTCTTCCCAGGGCTAGGCCTTTAAGCACCCTGAGATCCTCCTCTGAGCCAGCCAGACCCAGCCGCTGTAATACATTTATGTATGGGCCTGACCTTCTCCATAATGAATTCCTATCATAACCATTGACCTAAACCAAACTCACAAATGTCCTCCGCTGAGGTGTGCTATAAGAAGAAGAAAAGAGAAACAGAAACAAGGAACAAATCAGTCAGTGACTAATATTGTCCTTGTGTAAACTCCTGTTTTACGAGCATGTCAGTTAGCAGCTAATTATATAAAGCTCATTTCAATGCTCTGTGATGATGAACTGGTGTGATAAAGATGCCACACAATGGAAGGTTCATTTCAACTCGTTTTACAGAGGAGCTGATAAACACTGCAAAACTGACACTGGGACTGTAAAACATGCTTTAAACTGGGGTTAGCAATGAGACTCAGTTATGTGGAAGGATATTCTTCAGCAATTAAAATAACATCCCAAGAGCAAGTTTTTTGTAGTTGCTATTTTGGTCTGTTCATGGTGGTATTTCTGACTGCACATTTACAGCAATACATGCTATTGCTGGCTATGATGGCTATCTGATATCTGTGAAATACGGCCTTATAAATCCAAACAAATTGTGTCCAGAATAGTGTATGCTTGTGAAAGGTGTGCAGCTATGTGAGAGTATGTGACAGAGAGAGAATGCCTGCTAAGAGTATATAGAGAAAATCCATCAAATACCCAGAATGATCTCAGCGCACAACGGAAGACAGAGACTTCCCCCTACCAGTTACGATTGCAAATTCTACCCAGGGAACTGTGTACTGTAGGTGAAATCAACTTGCTATATTGGATATGAACTCCTGGCTACAGGTATATGATAAGCACATCTGTTTGCACTAATTGAGCAGATGCATTCACTGCCTTCCCTCGGCTGGAATATTTGACTGTCTACCGCCCCCCACTACCCCCTCCCCAAACACACATGTTTACATCCCAGAAGCATTATCTGTATAGGCTACAATGGAAAGAACAAGAGGGAAATAAGTATTGAACCCCCCTACGCATAACCCCGGCTCATCCTGCTCGTAATTAGGTCTCTTCTGCCGTTTGCAGCACACAGACGCCACAAAACAAGTGCTTCATGGGAGGAGGTATTTATCAACATTTCCATTTACTGGATACAAAAAGGACATAAGCAGTGCATGCTCCTCAGTTCACAGACAAACTCTTTTAATTCAGGGATGGAACGGAGCGTTTTTTTACCATACACACAGTATGCTGTATCACGAATACAGCCCGTGAGGGAGGTGGGCGCTCATAACAGGAGATCAGCTTTCATTTAGAAAAGTACTGAGTTCCGCCACGAACGGCGTTCCGCAGGTCAGAAAGTGTACTTGACAGGAAATATGCATACTGAGTGGATACTTCTCCGGCTTTTCATTTGCATTGTGTATTGATTTTGGTCCCATTTAATATAATATTATGTGTGGGTCCACGGCTGCTTTTAGCTGCTAGTTACATTGGAGGCTTAATGATAATTGCGGCTGGTTGAGGCAAACTCAGGTAGATTATTTTGCACTGGCATCAATGCGTACTCGCCCACCTCCATCTCCCTCCCTCCCCACCAGCCTGTCACACAGACACAGACGAACACACACAGGTGCAGGAGACAAAATATATAATGTACTACTAGATACTATCGTCATTTTTTTTCATTTAGCATAACAATTTCTCTGTTTCTACACTGACTCGTTTCCCAGACACTTCTCTGTTAGTGTGGCCCTGTAGAGAGAAGGGTTGCAGGGAAATGTCAGCAGCTAATCCTCCCTAGATGCCCTGGGATCCCGATTAATACCAATATTATAATATGCTCAATCACAGTGTTGTCTTTCATAAAAATAAAATGCTAATATGTACCTCCCCCCTAATAATATGATGGTTATCGCCAGGCCTGCATATAAAACTGTTAAACCAGTACTTACAAAACACTGCAAATCATATTATTGTCATGGTCATGCTCACGCAGGCCGGGATAGAGATTATTAAGCTGAACCAATAAGATGGTGTTTGGTCTACAAATGAGCCCTAATTCAGGAGACGCGTTGCCAAATAAAGCTACAGAGATCTTCATTAAGGACAGAGAAGCACAGAGAAGCATAGTACAGACAGTAGGATCCCCATCGAAGCCTGGATTTCCAGAACAAATCTAACCGTAGGACAACTCAGGTGTTTGTGGTTCAGACTGTAATGCCTATGTGCTTTAGGGTTTGCCATTTCTTTAAAACTTCTACATAGAAATGGGGGATGCATGGAGGTCAATAGCAGCAGTCTTTTAGTGGGTTTAATTGTCATCCGTTGTTTACAGCTAGTGTAACCAAAAGACATGCACAAACATTCATGAGATTAAGAGGAAGTGCTGTTCAATATTTATTAGGCTTGACAAACACATCTGGGCTTAGTGAGGGGAGAACAGGGGTCTCTGTGGGGCTGGTACTGTGTTACAGGGTGGCTGGGTTGGGAGGGTGATGGGGAGGCACAGGCTGTGTGTGTGTGTGTGTGTGTGTGTGTGTGTGTGTGTGTGTGTGTGTGTGTGTGTGTGTGTGTGTGTGTGTGTGTGTGTGTGTGTGTGTGTGTGTGTGTGTGTGTGTGTGTGTGTGCTGCATCCTTCCACCCACCATCTCATACCCTCCAATACTACCACCTCCCTGATATGAACCTCTTGTAACAAAAAAATACAAAATGTGTGGATTGTTTTAATCATTGATGAGGACCTTTGTATTGTGTTGTAACCTCTATTAGGCCGGATTAAAGGGACAGAGGGACGCTGGCATTTGGTAAGTGTCATTGTGACAGCACTTGGTCCTGGCTGTCACTGGGAGCTTTATCGCTGGCATTTTCTCCTCTGTGTGTGGACTAATAAACCTAGAAATTACAGTTGCCTCCCTGCTGAATCCCTGATAGGCGGAAATAATGATATCAGTACTCTGCTAATCTTCTTGGCTTGGCGCTTGGCATCAGCCTATTGAGGCACCTGTCATACTCACGTTTGACAAGGTGAATTTAATCTCTCTGTCCGTAATGACAATGGGGACAATTTCATGTTAGGAATGATATGTGAAGGTTTCTTTCATTTCTTTTTTTTTTCGCGTCTTTTCATTGGCTCGTCATAGTCGAATTGAAATGTCCTGTCAAAATACCAGGATTCCTGAGTATGAGCTAAACCAGACCTTGATATGAAGCAGGAATGGATCATTTCTAATGTTTCTAATTTGAAAAGGAACAAGTTGTGACAGTGGTATATTAGGCAATAGCTTTTTGAAGTCAAATTAAGATATACTGTATTACAAAATGTATCTGTGTACAAATATGCTAAGCCACTGTTTGCTAAACCACTGTTGTCCACTCCTCTGTATTATGCTCCCCCCATAACAAAAAAACATTTGACAACATTGCATTTAAGCAGTATAACAGTGCATGTAATTACCAGGGCAACAGACATCATAACAACACAGCCCTTTCTCTGACTGCCGCTCATTTTCCTGGGAGACAAGTGGTAAGCCCAAGGTGGAGGCTCTGCATTGAGGAGAGGAATTTATATCAAATGGGACACTTCAATGATGGAGGCGTCCAAGGCCATCTTTGAGGGATACTAGAAACTAAACTCTCCCAGCACTCCATCAGCTCCATGGTCTAAAAGCCCTAGCCACTATTCTGCCATATCCAGAGCACAGAGCAGAAATACATTTGACCCGCTTGGCGCAGAAAGAAGCAGAGAGAGCATTTAACTCAATGTTTTTGAGAGTCCAATGAGAGAGGAGACTTTCCATTTACTGATGAGTACGGAAATTATGTGAGCCGTTTGACTATACAATACCCCACTCCATCCCCCTACGCCTCCTACAACTGCAATTTAATCTGTTAAAAAATGTCTTCTGCCATTTGTTTGGTGGAATTTGAAAGGGAATGTAGAGAGTCTGAACTCAGTGTTCCGTGAATGTAGGTTTTGAATGAAGATTCTGAGGACACAGACCACCTATAAAGCCCATAGAGATACAGACTCAAAGAGAATCCGCATCACAGAATCAAACCATTATCTCCCACTCTATTCACACCAGATATTTCAAATAGTTGTTCTAAAGTACGCACGTATTTTAATGGAGATTGTGATGGTGAAACTCAAGAATTCTTCTTGGCTATACTACAGCTAAGTGGAGACTTAGTGGAGGTTGAAGTGTTACTTTCAATAATCTTATCGCACAAATATTTTGTTACTTTGTGTCAGAGAGGGTGGTCAGTCCGAGGCATAACTTATGACAGTAGGTGAAGCCATGGTGAATGTGTTTTGTGTTAAGTTAATTTTTCCCGTGTAGACAGAGTAACTGTTTTGCATTTTCAATAGGATTCTGTCTTTTTCCATCCCCTAGTTGCTTCAAGCATCGATTGTTGTCATAGAAACTCTGTCATTAGACAAATGACTGCTTCCCCAAACTGTCAGATTAACTTTGACAGAACAATCAACACTATGTGATTTACGCCCTTGTGACAAAGAATCCTTTAGGCTTTGCAAAGTAGTGAACAATTCCACTGTGTCCCTAGTTGTCCTCTCTATCTGGGATGGTAGTGTAGGACAGGCCATGACTTATGGGAACAGACAGAATGGGGTTTCTCTCCTACTGTTTGTTCGGTGGTTTGTAAAGCTAATGGTAGTATAGTGGTTTGTACCACTGAAAATATGCCTCTGGCTTATCACATCAGGGGGAAATCAAAGCTAGGTCATAAATCAGCCAATCAACATGGTGGTCGATCACCAAAGGACAGCTTCCTGCTCTGCTCTACAGTCACTATTGTTCCAATTAGCCAAATGAGAGCAGGTTCAAATGTTTTTTTTTTTTTACTATACAGTACATTTGTGTACTTTTCCTCCGGACAGAACAGAATGCTTTCAAATGAAACCGATCCATAATGAGACCGATCTTCTAAGAATATGTAATGTTAATTATGTATTTCATTTCACAGGAACAGCAAAGTTGAAATATTAACTTAACAAGCAAACAATGCCTATCACAACAGACAGTGGATTGTGAACATCTGTTTAAAAAATCTCATTATAATGTAGTTTTTCATCATTTGGATAATATGTCATGCAAAACAACTGAGAAACCTCAAAAGTGAGAAAAAACACTACAGAATTTCCATAAGTAAGAGCAGCCAAATGCTCACAAAGTATTGGCTGTCGCCTATACGAGTCTGTGTGAGTGGGGACGTCATATCACACAGCACTGACGGCTTTGTTTGAGTCTTCAATATTTCCATCAAACTGATTGTCTGCCTTGTTTATGCTCTAATTTGAAATCTTTTTGGTTTTCCTGAAGGAGAGCATTGTTCTTTCCAGCGCTGCACAGTCGTGTTAATGAGACTGGTTGAGAACATCATTATATTTTAAGTATCATTCGGGTGTCACAGCGGGGTGTGTAAGAAATCTGTTATAATCGGTTTTCCAGTTTCATATTCAAAGTGACAGCAGTGGCTATTCTCTTTAATACCATGAAATCATTAGTGCCTGGGATGTTTAGTGTGCAGGAGAAAAATCAATAGTCATGAAGGCGTATTAACTACAGGTAATTTGGTTGTTCTTCAGCTCGAGTTTCTCTTCGCTATGCTGTTTGGTTTTATTTGCATTGATGTCTCCTTCAGAAGTAGTTTGCTTCTTGAACAAAGGGGCTGGCACATGTTAAGTGCTTTTGAAATCACAAGCGTTCCAGGCATGAGGGCTGGGGATGATGAAGGGGTGTAAAATACAATGTGGAAATCGATTTCACAATCGTCCCATTTGGCCTCGCTGGAGCGCCGCACAATGTCAATGCAGGCACGGTGTGGTGTGTATGTCTGTACATTTAACACACTTACAATGAAGGACTGGGTAGATTCAGCCTGGCTTTGTTAAGCCTAACAAATTCATGCATATTACCACTGGGCCTGAGAGGAGAATACATTAAAAAGCCCAGACTTTTTCAAATCCAGGTCACAGCATTGATGGGAACAAGATAATTTGGTTGGCTGCTCATGATGAACAGCCTTTAGTCAAATACTGAAACCAAGGCCATGTAGACACGCCAAGAACACACCAAATGTCAAATATGCCAACAAAGGATTCATTTAGAAGGCATCAAATGTATACATCCAATGTATGTACTATAGAATGCATATACTGTAAGCTCATACAGCTCTGAATGAGAAGAGGAAGTTGACAAATGAATGTAAGTCATGCCATTCTAGCGGTCTTACTGTATCTCATTGTAATCGTCTACAATGGTCACTGTCAAATTGTTAATGATCATTCTTTCTGTTCTCTAGATATACTGTTGACAGTTTTTCACATAGCTGCATTGTTGTCACCAGTTGTGTTCATCTATACTTCCCTCTCCGGGGGGGTATGTGTTTATTGAATGTAAATGGCAGATTCATGTCTACAGTGTCACAAAAGGGCCACATAAGAGGGAATGATGGAACAGACTGAAAGTGTGAACGCTCTGTCAGTAACATCTGTGTGGACGGGTAAACAGAAAACACAATGCAATTATAAGGATTTTTCCCCATTTGTGATTAATGGCAGTGATATTCGTCAAGCCGTTTCACCATATTTAACACAACTATAGCATTATGCAGCTGTTGCATTCTCAGAGAGAGAGAGAGAGAGAGAGAGAGAGAGAGAGAGAGAGAGAGAGAGAGAGAGAGAGAGAGAGAGAGAGAGAGAGAGAGAGAGAGAGAGAGAGAGAGAGAGAGAGAGAGAGAGAGAGAGGCTAGCAAAATCTAGAATATTCCACTACTACCGCTTTCACTCTTCTTTTAGCTTCAGAGGAGTTGATACTGCAACATAAATCCAGAGCAGTCACCGTAACAAGGCTGTTTAAAATAACAACAGACAAGTTTGTAAAGCTTTAATCACAGCTCCATATTTAACTGGTTTTATTCTTTCAAAAAATGGCAGGGCCTTTCATGGGAGTGGGCTTGGATCAAGACAACTCTGGAACTAAAGATGATCCTGGGGAGTCAATTAAAGGAGACCCTTTTTAATATGGCTGTGATGCAGAGCCATAACGGAGTTATCTTGGCTTCTGCCATAGGTTGAGAGATCTCTTTTGTGAAGGCACACAAAGCGCCGGCGCCTTTCACCATATCCCCGGGCACCTATTATGCAAGGGCAGGGGAAATTATGCCACAACAAATTGCTAATGATGACCCAGTGATATCTTGTTAAGTGACATTGTTTTCCCTCAGATCCCTTTGTGTCTGGGCCGTGTTCCTCGTTTAACGAGACACAAGAAAGAGCAGAGCAGCTCAATGATTTTCTTCTTCCTCCCTTTCCCCCTCCTTTTTCTCCTTTTCCTCCCTCTACCCTTTTGTTTCGCCGTTAACTCTTTCTCTGTTTCCATCCACTCGCATCCCGAGCCACTCGGAAGGTCTGATATGGTGCATGAGAACATGCTAGAGTGGGCCTGCTCAGCAGGGAAGGGTCTTTTGATGCAGACCCCCTGGGGGACGGGCACTGAACCAGCAGTACATATCACAGATGTGACAGCTTTCATGTGACAGTTAA
Source organism: Salvelinus fontinalis (assembly GCF_029448725.1). Classification (NCBI taxonomy): domain Eukaryota; kingdom Metazoa; phylum Chordata; class Actinopteri; order Salmoniformes; family Salmonidae; genus Salvelinus; species Salvelinus fontinalis. The sequence goes on along the minus strand of NC_074679.1, from coordinate 22,166,685 downwards.
CTTTTCCTAATTAAAGCCCCAAGTCTAATTATATGCCGACCTATCTGATATTTGTGAGCAGAAAGCGGTGGTCAGGCTAACGCCGGGGTAGAGCGGATCAAGGATACCAGGTGTACTGATTGGGAGGGTGGGTGTTTTTGGGAAACGGGAGGGAAGGGATGGGTGGTTCGCAGCCCCTGGCTGGGGTTTGGGCTCACCTGGGTGTGGGGGTCTGTGAATGCCAAATAGCCAGGCCCATCTTATTTGCGTCAATGCTCCTCCTGAATGTGGAAGCGTAATTATGAAATGGGGGAATAAAAAATAAAAAAATTAAAAAAGATATATATATAAAAAAGAAATATAAAACAAAACAAAACAAAAAAAATATATATATATATATACAAAAAAAACATAATTAGTGAGGCAACTCCAAGCACGAGAACTGGAAATTAGTCACAGTGTAATAAATTAGCCTGTGCATATATTACATTAAATTAACACCCTTGGGGTTTTGTATTAGCAGTTTTGGCCGTGCACCCTCATGTATCTAAATAAACTATTCACTCCTTAGTTATTATATGCCCACAAAGAGACATTTCTCCCTAACTGCAATTCTTTACAAATTGGCCACACAATGTCATTTGGGTGTTGGCTCTTTGTCTCCGTAATACGCAGCAGACCATCATATCTTCGTACAGCCAAACCTGTGAGTGTCTCTAGTCTTCATGCATTTATAACCATTGCATATTTTGTGTTCCACTTTAAATTCATTAGAGCTGCAGTTTTCCTCTCTCTCGCTGTTTTCGGTACCCTGATAAACAAAGGTGAAATTAGAACTAGTTGAGTAGAGCTGGGGAGAATTTGCATCAACATAATACAGTGTGCAATAACACACCAACATCTGATTGCAGCTAACAAAGCTGGTAAATTCCAAATTAAAAGGCATGATGTAAATTGTATTTTGTCATTAAGCCTCACCAGCTATTTTGAGGAAGAGGGAGATGGAGTGTGAGTGTGTATCCATGCATGCATGCATGCGTGTGTGTGTGTGTGTGTGTGTGTTTGGAGGGGGTACCCACGCACAGCAGCACTGCTGGTTATCTTATCTAGTGTGATTATTCGTACTTGTCCTTCTGCTTGAATTAAAGCAAGAGTACTGGAGCCTGTTAAAGCCAAATACTTGAATGGCTAGTGAACTCTGACCTTCTTTCGCATCCATTTAGCTTGCAAATGAAAGCCAAGTACAGTGTGTGGAAGCCATAATGGGCCTTTCTTCTTGCGGAGTGTGGTCATTACATAGTAATTTCTTCTGGAGGCTCTTCGGGAATTTAAACACTTGGCTGGAGCAGCCCTGCCTCGTGCTGCTACAAGCAGGACCACAATGCCAACACACAAGGTGTTTGTGCTGGGCATACTCAAGCCGGATGACCACAAATGTGCTAAATTGAAGGGGTTGGTTACAGCTTGTTGCTGCATCTCGATCAGGGTTTTAGAAATTGTTATTGTGGAATTTGGCCATACACCATTGTTCACTAGTGTTTAGGTTTACCATACATTTGTTTTATGTATTGTCCATGTTGTGTTTAGAAGTTGGTGTACCTAGTGTATCATTACTGCACTATGTATTGATTCATCAGTCCCTTTTTTGCAAATGAGTAGCCATATCTTTTGTTGTGTACATTAATTCAAGAAATACAAGTGCTTATTTTTGGAGGGCTATTGATTGAGTGAAATAATGACATATGTCTTCTGTGAGCTTGATAGAGTGCCATAGTGTGTGCAATATGGAAACCACTACAGCATACAGCATCCTTCCTTCATATTGTCAGCAACTCATTACTCTGGTTTAAACTTCAAATTGCATTTGTCTTTTGAGAGTATCTTCAATAACATCCACACATCCTGAACACCAAAATAATCCATTCAAATTTATTAGGATGTAGCACACTTGCAGGGCAGGCACAGTCCACTTGAACAATTGCAAAGAGTGAATACTTCATTCTACTTATGAAGGAGGAAATACAGACATATTTAGTTGTCTGTAAGTGTAACGTATATTGCATTTGTGAAGACAATCCTTCCTGTCCCCATAACAAGTGGAGAGCTTGGGACTAAAAGACAATCTTTCCTGTCCCCATAACAAGTGGAGAGCTTGGGACTAAAAGACAATCCTTCCTGTCCCCAAAACAAGTGGAGAGCTTGGGACTGAAAGACAATCTTTCCTGTCCCCATAACAAGTGGAGAGCTTGGGACTGAAAGACAATCCTTCCTGTCCCCATAACAAGTGGAGAGCTTGGGACTAAAAGACAATCCTTCCTGTCCCCATAACAAGTGGAGAGCTTGGGACTGAAAGACAATCCTTCCTGTCCCCATAACAAGTGGAGAGCTTGGGACTAAAAGACAATCCTTCCTGTCCCCATAACAAGTGGAGAGCTTGGGACTAAAAGACAATCCTTCCTGTCCCCATAACAAGTGGAGAGCTTGGGACTAAAAGACAATCCTTCCTGTCCCCATAACAAGTGGAGAGCTTGGGACTGAAATACAATCCTTCCTGTCCCCATAACAAGTGGAGAGCTTGGGACTGAAAGACAATCCTTCCTGTCCCCATAACAAGTGGAGAGCTTGGGACTAAAAGACAATCCTTCCTGTCCCCATAACAAGTGGATAGCTTGGGACTGAAAGACAATCCTTCCTGTCCCCATAACAAGTGGAGAGCTTGGGACTAAAAGACAATCCTTCCTGTCCCCATAACAAGTGGAGAGCTTGGGACTAAAATGTTCTCGCTGCATTTCCGGCAAAACATTTGTTATTGACACAGCCTTGTTGTGTTCAATGTTCTCTACCTAGATAGTACTCTCAATATCCCAATTCATATTGATTAGCTCAAAAGAATAGAAGATAAAAATCACTGCCACCATTCAAACAAATGAGTGTTTGGAATGTTAAAGCCAATTATCTCAGAATCATCTTTTTGCAGATAGAACCTTTATAGTCCCAAGCTCTCAAAGTGTATGCTGCGTACAAGGAACATTGATGTTCTGCACTAGCTAGCTGCCCATTTTGGTTGATTGCCATAGCTGACAGTGAATTGATTAACACGCAAAAACCACAATATATTTGTGGTTTACAGGAGGTAATTACAGTGTATTAATACATTAAGGCATTTCGAGTAGGATATCTCGACTACAACTACAGCAATACAGCTAATCATTATATATACTGTATGTTGACCATAATGTGTTCACGATGAAAGTTGTCAATGGTAAGTTCCACTGGCCTTAGCCATACCATTAACATTATCAGCCAAGCACAGTGTTGATGCATCAGATTACCCAGAACACATCAGCAGCACCCAGGAGGCAGTGATTTAATTATGCAATTAGCCTGGTGCATGATTTAAATGGCTTAATTAATAGAGACAGATTGGGAATTTGGCCAGTATAACATGTTCAGCTTGCCTACTAGTTTAGTGGGATCTTTCATAGCTAATTGCTCTCTTTGTTTAGTGTGTACGGGTATGATAGTGAAAATACTTTATTGATAATACTATACATCGCTTGTATTATTGCTTAGTTTATAAAGACATGTTTTACTGTATTTGTAGGATATCTCATGTTTCTGTCCGTCTAACTTATTGAGAAATTCTAGTGCATCTTCTATCAGCACAGCCAGTCACAGTTCTGTAGCCCTATCCTTCCCACCAGGCTCAGCGGTTTGACTGATGGGGTAGGATTTCACAGTTCTGTAGCCCTATCCTTCCCACCAGGCTCAGCGGTTTGACTGATGGGGTAGGATTTCACAGTTCTGTAGCCCTATCCTTCCCACCAGGCTCAGCGGTTTGACTGAAGGGGTAGGATTTCACAGTTCTGTAGCCCTATCCTTCCCACCAGGCTCAGCGGTTTGACTGATGGGGTAGGATTTCACAGTTCTGTAGCCCTATCCTTCCCACCAGGCTCAGCGGTTTGACTGAAGGGGTAGGATTTCACAGTTCTGTAGCCCTATCCTTCCCACCAGGCTCAGCGGTTTGACTGATGGAGTAGGATTTCACAGTTCTGTAGCCCTATCCTTCCCACCAGGCTCAGCGGTTTGACTGAAGGGGTAGGATTTCACAGTTCTGTAGCCCTATCCTTCCCACCAGGCTCAGCGGTTTGACTGATGGGGTAGGATTTCACAGTTCTGTAGCCCTATCCTTCCCACCAGGCTCAGCGGTTTGACTGAAGGGATAGGATTTCACAGTTCTGTAGCCCTATCCTTCCCACCAGGCTCAGCGGTTTGACTGAAGGGGTAGGATTTCACAGCTCATGGCTGCTTTGCAGTGATTATGTTGGTGTGTTTCCAGTTTCCCTCCAGTACTTTGAGATTGATCTTGAGACAGATTTCTCTCAGGTTGGGCTTTTTGCTGCATTTGTTGGATTAGTTCAGCCTTGAGCGTGGCCGTACATTTCTGTATGCTTGATAGATGAATAGTCTGAAAGGACCAGAGGAGAGAATTATTTACCACTTGCTTGTTTGCTCTCGAAAACAAGTTGCTTAGAGATATCGAGATGAAGGAACTGAGGTAGTTCTGTAACATTGGTTATTGTAAAATGGCACTGCCACAATCATTGGAGGATGTTGTCTCATGTGTCACAGTGTGCTCCTAGTGAGTGCATATTGTTTGCAGCACTTGACATTGTAGCATAGGCTGAGAGATGCTGCTCTCCTGCCCTCATCGCGCTGACATTGTCTTGGTCTCACATGTAGTCAAGCAACAAAGATGTCCATCAAAATAATTGCTTCTTCACAACCCATGTTATTTCATACAATGTTTAGATATCTTACTGTAGCTTAATTGGCTTCCCATTGTTGTTAACATTAACCCACATAGCCTATTCCACAGTGTAACTACAACTGGAGAATGTTTGCAGTATTTGAAGATAGATAACTAATACATTAATTAATTATCTGTGAATCAGTAAATTACAACACATAATCAAATATTTCCATGCAGGGGCATTGCATCAAGCTCAAATAGTGCAGAAAATCCTATGAACCCTACTCCTGTTCCCCATGAAGTTGACAGTCAGAGAGAGCTGTCTGTCAGCCTGCCATGCTGTGATTGAGACATCAACCTAATCCATGTTTACACTGTCCCGTGTGTCGTGTGTCACGCCTCGCCCGGCTCACCGCTAAACACACAGAATTAGACCGTGTTTGACACCACCTGCAACCCAGCACTTGAACCCATCACTACCATGTAGTACAGACAGAATAGGAACCTAGCAGTTATTGCACTTGCGAGGGGCCAGACATCAAAATGAACGTGACTATTTTAAGAGAAGGAAAAGGGATGGATGGGTATTGTAAGTGCCACTCCTTCAATTTTTTCTCAGTCTCCCTTCCACCCTCTTCTCCTTTCTCCTCATCTCTCCTACTCTCCCTCTCCTCTCCCCCTTTCTATCTCCCTCTGCCTCCCTCTCTTTGTTGCTTTCTCAGAGAAGTTGCTAGTGTTTACCTCTCCTTATCCAGGTTGCTAATCCCCCACCAGTGTAAGACTCCACGAAATAGGTGCTGGTGGAAAAAAAGGGAGAGGGACAGGCAGAGCCATTACAGGAGAGTTTATCAGAGTTGCTCAATCTGTTATCACTCCTGTCCCTCTGTCCCTCCCGCCAGCCTCCCTCCCCTCCTGTCACAGAGCTACTGATTACAGCCAGGGCCAGTCCACACAGACGCAGCCACACACAAACACCACACACACCACACAGGCAGGGTGTGTGTGTGGCTTTGTCAGTGTGTCTGTTTTTGAGCAGTGAGTGAGTGAGTGAGTGAGTGAGTGAGTGAGTGAGTGAGTGAGTGAGTGAGTGAGTGAGTGAGTGAGTGCGTGTACTGTAGGGCATGCTTGTCTGTCTGTGCCTTCTGTTTTGTGTTTTTGTATAACTGAAATTACTATTATGTACAGTATATATGAATGTGTTCTACCACAGTGAAAAGACAAAGAAGCACTGAGCATCTCTGAGAGTGTTTTCAGCAGTGAAGCCGGTGTTCAAAAAGCTGCCAGTGCTGTGTTGGTTGGAAAAGTGGTCATAGGGACACGAAACGGGATGGCTTGAGTTTACCTAAAGGATCAGTGTCAGAGGATCCGCAAAATTAGATCCTCTCAGTATTAAGACATCAACGGCTGCAATGTGTGTTTATCTTGTTGGATGGGCAGACTGGTGTTCTCAGCTAGACTGCAGACTGGTGTTCTCAGCTAGACTGCAGACTGCTAAAATGAAACTCAAAATTGAAGTGCTAGAATGAGCTTCTTCCTATTTGTATAAACCTTGTTGTCTGTCTCTCCAACATTGTTTCAATATTTAAATTCGATCTCCAGCTGTCCCATAGTAAATAACGTGTCGAGAGTCGGGGAGAGACAGGCAGGCAGTGTTTCTCAGCCAGGCGAAATCATGAATCAGTTGGCATAATTTTTATGGATATATACAAAGGAATGTCAATTGAAAAAACGTAACATTTAATGAAGTGCAGCTAGTTTGCAGTCTTTCCAGCTTCAGTTTGAAGTGATTGTGTTGCTGTAGCTGTGTTGTTGGCTAACTCCCCTGAACAAATATGTCCTGAATGGTGAGCACATTTTCTATGCCAGGTGAAATCGCGCCTCATTAGCTCATTGTTATGGATATATCCAAATAAATATCTCTGGAAAACAGCTTAAACAAATGCAAAAGCAGCTACTGTTGTTTTTCTGGCTGCACTGTTTGACGTGACAGTAAGTTAGCTGTAGTTGGCTGGCTAACTAGCAAGCAAGGGATAAGAACGTTGCCAGCCAGTATGGCAATGGAACATTTATAAAGAACGACCATAGATTCAGAACAAAAAGACTGAACGACTGGGTTGCGTCTCTGGCAACCAAACCGATAGAACGAACAACCAGCCGGCTTGGGTAGTAACCCTAGATTTGTGTCAGGAATATATTGTGGAAGGATGAAATAGTCTGACTAAATTAACCAAAATAACATTAATAACATATAAAAAATATGGATCAGTGTTAGGAATGTGTATTGGAGGCGAAGTCACTTTTTATTCCGGTCCAAAATGACAAAATAGACAAAAAGTAATACGCGTGACAATATCCACAATTCCAAAATACACGTAACACAAACAATCTTACACAAAGACATGATGGGGAACAGAGGAATAAATACATATGGATTGATTGGGGAATGAAAACCAGATGTGAAGTGAACAAGACAAAACAAATGGATACATGAAAAATGGAGCGGCGATGGCTAGAAAGCCGATGAAGTCGACCGCCGAACGCCGCCCGAACAAGGAGAGGAGCCGACTTCGGCGGAAGTCGTGACACTCGGGCCTAACAACACCCATGCCAATATATCCTCCAAACACCGGCTTGTCAGGAATTATCACTCAAGGAGAACAAACCACTGAAGAGAGATGGACCATCCCCTGATATCTTGTCATGCTACCATATGCAGTTATGTTTTTGTCAAATGGTCTATAGAACACATCTGATACATCATAATCTATGTCAATTTGAATTTCTGATAGTATGGCCAGTTTCTATTGATGGTCATTATGCTGTATGATTCCCTACCAAAACCATGGAGAGGGTTGTACCAAGACAATAGAGTAGGCAACTTACTCACACACGAAGCCAAGAGCTCTTAAAAGGCTACTGTTGTTACTTGATAGACACTGCTCCAGTAAGGATGGTCAGAGATACAGATCTCCTCTTACCCGCTACACTGAGCTGAGGGGGAGTTGGTGGTAGGACCCGTCAGTCAAACAGTATGAAAGGTTCAGTGGATGTTCACTGGAGCTCCTTGACCACTGTAGCTGCAGGCACCATGGCCAGCCGTAGCCTAACCCAATGACAGACTGGTTATAGTACTGTGTGTATAAGTAGGGTTGTGACCCGTGTGCCTGAGACAGTGAATGTCATCATCTCCCCTCGGGCCACAGCTGTATGGGCTGCTGTACCCTGCACCTAACCTCTACCCTCCCCAAAGTACCAGGTGGGTCACTGACTGTAGGCCGCTGCTCTCACAGTATCACACCTTAAAGACTTGGTCTGGAACTTGGAAGTATTTGTCACACCCTGGCTTTAGTTATCATTGTTTTCATTATTATTTTAGTTAGGTCAGGGTGTGACATGGGGATGTATGTGTTTTGGTTTGTCTAGGGGTTTTTATGTTTAATGGGACAGTGTCTTGTCTAGGTGTTTGTATGTCTATGGCTGCCTAGATTGGTTCTCAATTAGAGACAGCTGTGGTTTATTGTCTCTGATTGGGAGCCATATTTAAGGCAGCCATAGGCATTTGGGTTTTGTGGGTAATTGTCTATGTCTATGTTCTATGTTGCATGTGTGCACTTAGTTCTGTTTAGCTTCACAATCGTTTGTTTTGTTAATTTTGTAAGTTTTGTTTTTTCCTTCATTAAAGAAGATGTATTTTTCACGCGCTGCGCCTTGGTCCTCTTTATCAAGAAGACGATCGTGACAGTATTTTTTTAAACCTCCTGCTTTGGGCTGAAATTGTCAATGTGTAGTTCATACAGTACATGCAGAATTACTCAATTAGCCAATGAATTTAGATGTATTTTATCGAGCTGTACAATAATTGTGATTTGCTGCAAAACTGTTATAGTACTCTGTACATTATGTGCTTTTCAATCAAGTCTACAGTACGGTGTCTGTGGGTCCTGTGGGAGCAACAGAAAAATGGCTGCAGCATGACATTTCTGCTGCACCGTCCATGTGCCGTCATATAGAACTAATGACTGTTAACACAGGACTCCATGTTTACATAGCAGTGGGCTTCTACCTCACAGCCTGTGACAAATTATGAAAGGCGGGCCTCTGTAGCCAGGCTGCATTTCATTAAACTTTAACTTGCCTTATCTCTGGCGACAGAAGACAGCATAATAAAGGCTGACAGGTATCTAAAGATGTATGTTTGGACTAGGGAAAGAGAACAGCGTGGGAGCTGTGGACAGCTTTGTCACCAAAGAAGGGACATATGTTGTCGGCTATAAAAACTCAAAGCAGCTGTTGCTATTTTACTAAAGGAGGTAGAGGTTGTGGAGACACTTTCACTGCTTTGCACATCCAGTATGCAGTATTGTGGAATTGTCGTTTCTCTTACAATGGTCACTGCCACAAATGGGACAAAATCATTTCCATGTGTATTTGTCATATGTTTATACATTAGTTAACTTAATAAACAACTCAGGATTCATAAACAAATATTTTGGCATCATTTTTGCATCTCATTTATTTTGGGCAGATCTCAGTCCTTTGATTATTCTTTAAAACCAGAAACATTAGAATTAAATGTTTGCCTTGCTTAAATAAGACCTTCAGAAAATACTATGCATTTTTATTTTCAGTAATTACGTGTCTTCACTAGCATAAGTAATTTAAAAAGATGAATATTGGTATATTTCAATTATTTCAAGAATTACAAATACTTCAAATATGTACATACTGCCCCCAACAAGCTTACCACAGATGACAACAGCCTTTAGCATAGCCCCTGTGTCTGTGCTATATTTTCACCCACAGTGAGGCCTCTCTGAAATCCACTTTACACAAAGAGAGAAAATAGAATAGAAACTTGGATCTCAGATGCTTGTCGCACGGGGTTTATATCTCAAAAGAACAACTTGTCAAGGCCAACATTAAAGCATGTAAAATCTTCTGCAAGAAGCAGTCGATTGATTCCATAGAACCTTGTCCATCAAGGCCACCAGGTTTTAACCAAAGACATTTGGAATGTGAAGAAGAAAGAGGTAGTTACGGCAACAAGAAGCTGCTGAAGCAGGCCATTGTAAGGGTCTAAAAGGACCTATCTACAGCTCGCTAGGCACTCCTGTAGCGCAGGAGAAAGACTACCATGTAAATAAAAGCAAAGGGTTGAGCTCACAACTTTGCAGGCATGAATAAAAATGGTCACAATGACATCACAGATGCGTACACAAATAAAGTGCTCCATTCAAAGAGATACTCAGCAAGCAATTTATTTCTATTCAGCTCAGTGAAAATATATTTCAAATCTTTCATCCAGCCTAATTTATATTTCTGAACTAAATTCACGTTTTCTTCTTCATGAAACGAGCTGTGTGACTGTTTCAGTCATTTGATTGCAATAGCAGTCAAGATCAATTCATTTTAGTTAGTAAAAACTACTAAATATTTAGTTTAATTTTAACAATTTTGTTAGTCGGCATAAATAAACGGTTTATAGATTTTGTGATTTAAAAAAACTTCCTTCGAGAGCCTGTTTCTGTAGCTATATCAATACATATTGATGGACATCAGACCGTGTGATCAGATAAGGTCAGCTATGGCCTTCCCTGGGGGTAGGTAGGGCCAGCCGGCCTGAGGAGAGTAGTCTGCTCTGTTTTGAGATAGGCTTACTCCTGGAGGGGCCGCAGCAGAGTGTTGCTCCAGCCTAGCCGCAGCCAGAGTCCTGTTTTGAGTGAGCCCCTTCACATAGCCATTGTGTGAGAGGAGAGTAGCCAAGAGGGCCCTCTGACAGACTGGACAAGGCTCTCCATATGAGCACCTCGCTGCCTTTAGCCCATGGCTACCCAAAACCCAGCCTCAGCCCAGTCCTACACACACACACACACACCCAGGACACACTCCTCTTGCTTGCGTGTGGCACCACTCGAGAGGGAATGTTGTTTTATCCACTGTTTGGTGTGGTTTTGGAGTTTGAACAGGGCTCTAAGCTCAAACACAAACAGTGTGTCAGTCTGCCTAGTCTGCCCACAGCCTGTTTGTCTTCTAGCTGCTGCCCACGCTCCACTCCCATTCCACAGACACAACCTTTACATTTGGTTCTGTTCAAAAATAAATGGGATAAAGAAAACACACACGCACACACACATTCAGCCTGAATAAGTTTGAAATTGTGTTGCAGCTCTTTATCTGAGGTGGGACATTTAGTTGTCGATGTGTGGGTTTTGTAGAATCAATAATGAACCACATTGAGAATGTCTGTAAACAGATGGCCCATTGAAAGAGGGATGCCTTCGTTTCTCTACTTCATCTCCCCATATTTGTGCTCTTTAATTTACAACCAGATTAGGAATTGTTCTTCTATCTTGTCTCAGAGCCTCAGAGCGGTCACATGAAGTGATTGCAGGCTTTCAGTAGATAACAGCCCGGTATTTTATTGTAAATAATACCAACAGAATACCTTTGCACGCCTCTCAATAGACAACAGCATGTTCTAAGCCTTCACAGATAACTCACACCATGAGGCTACTGTCAGGAAGGATGACATGTCTGGAGTCTCAGAATGGAGAGAATAAGGAGGTGGAGGAGGAGGAAGAGAGGGAGGGATGAAGAGGAGGGTTGAGGAGGAGACTGGAACACAGTGTAAGGTATGACGTTTTGTCCGGGAAGGTTTGCCGTAATGCAGTTTTGACGGTTTTGAAATTGGCCTCGGCGAGCCCCCAAAGAGGGCCAGTGGCTCTGTGAGCACCGCAGATCCATACTCCCCAGACACCTGCTCAGCTCTCTAGCATCGTCAGATATTGACCTTCAATTCAGTCCGCATTCAGAGTTGATGAAAAGAGATAAGCACTCTAATCTGTACGTCGTCTCGGGCTCCTCGTTATTGACTAACTGACACGCATGTATTTTAGCTGTGCTGCAGCACCACAGGATGGGATACATATACCTAATAGATGTTTATTTGAAAGAGGCTAATATGAAAATTGCCACTAAAGACGTATGAATCAATTTTCAAAAGCAAACATAATTGGATATTCCGGTACACTTATTAAATCTGAATTGGCCCAGGTCTCCTTGGCTGACAGGGAGGAACAGTTGCCCCCCTCTCTCTCCTACGTTCCATTGTGTGACATGTTATTATGCCTCGTCTCCCTCTGTCAGTCGCAGCGATTTAACAGATTGCCCGCCGAGGAGAGACTGGTTCAAAACTCAATGGAGGTGTGTGTGTGTGTGTGTGTGTGTGTGTGTGTGTGTGTGTGTGTGTGTGTGTGTGTGTGTGTGTGTGTGTGTGTGTGTGTGTGTGTGTGTGTGTGTGTGTGTGTGTGTGTGTGTGTGTGTGTGTGTGTGTGTTATAACACATGGGATTGTGGTAGGTCCTCTGACTTCCCCTCCCACCTTGGCCCTGTGCACTGTTTTCATATGGCACTCGTAGTTTGGAGGTACTTGACGATAAGTAGGGGAGTAGGAGGAAGCATCTATTGAGAGGCATCAGCTTCAATAGGTAGTAGTGAAGCCCACACTGTCTATGTCCCACACCGGCCATGAGGGCAACCGAAACAGACGCCACGACCACAAACATACACTAACACACAATCCATGCACACACACACACACACACACACACACACACACACACACACACACACACACACACACACACACACACACACACACACACACACACACACACACACACACACACACACACACACACACACACATGCCCACTGTACATATGCACACACACACGCATGTACACTCATGCACGCAAACATAAACACACACACACATAGTCATGGACCCCATATCATAGAGCCATCCAGTCATTTTCATATTCATATTTACATGTATATGAGAGCCCCACATCCCAAGAATACAGATATATTTAAATTCAGACAGAATCCGTAAATACCCACCTCCAGAGAGAGCTGGGTATTTTTATTTGAGTGACATTGTCTAAATTGTAGTTTGACACTATTCACCACTCTAACCTTTATGCAAATGCAACAACATCTAAATGTGATGGACAGAATTCAATTAACTGAGATGACAGAAAATAATCTAGTGAACTGAATACATCAGGCTGTTGAAAGGTAACATAATCGTCCTGGTGGGGAAGGGGTCGGGGTCGGGGAGGGAAGGGAAGGAAGGAGGGATGGTGGAGGGGGTGGTTCATTGGGGCTGGAGAAAGAGCGAGAATGAGGGAAAGAGAGAGATGGAGGGGGGCGAGAGAGAGAGAGAGAGAGAGAGAGAGAGAGAGAGAGAGAGAGAGAGAGAGAGAGAGAGAGGGCACAGAGGAAGCAGATTTAGAGCCCATTTCTAGCGTGTCTTATCTATTGGCACAAGCTCTATTTCTCCAAAGCGGAGTCTCCAGTCCAGTAAACTCTTCATCTCAAATGAGATGCCTGAAACACTGTTGCTAAGCAATTAGGGGCCTTTATTGAGCAGCTGATTCCCATCGTTCAGTGTCCATCATTACATTTTCTCCCTCACCTAATAGACTTCCATGCTGATGAACAGCAGCAGCTAACGACACACAAGGAAATAGGCTCAGACCAGACTGCAAATTACAGTGTCAAACTGGCCCTCTATTTCTCCTAACGTCACAGTGTCTGACCAAAACAACTGTTGCTGTAGTCTATAAGGCTGTTATGTCACTATCTCTGGTCCGTAATGTATGTGGGTGTGTCTTAGATGGAGGAATATTTGAAATTCAGGGAAGATGTGCTCGTTTTAAAGCTAACTCTATATTAACATTGTGATCATTTACATAGACGTACTTGCATATCATCTCAGTTCTAATAACACTGATTAAATTACATAATTAAAATGTAGAAGTTCACTATGAGACGTCAGCGACATTCTTCAAGACCTGAGAAGTGATCAATCACATTCATTCTGATGAAGTTATTATATTTCCCAAAACGAAGTAATATTACTGTAAATATGATACTATTCATCCCAAAATTACAGTACATTCTATATCATAATCCTGATAGTAGCTGACTGCGTTAAGTGTTGCAAGAAAACAATGGGTATGATGCCTCACAGTCTCAGAAATGCTGCCTGCCTCTGAGAACGTCTGTGACTCAATATACTAGTGGCCAGGTGGGGGCACCCTTACCCAAGTTTTGAAACTGGTCCACAGCATGAAGTTATTGGTCCTTGGTCACAATGGCACCTGACAATAGGAAGTACAGTACATCAGGTAGTGTAATGTTTTTGTCTTGGATCATCATTGTTTTATCACAAACATTACTGTGTTACATTCACTGCACGGTCGGAACTAGAAGCACAAGCATTTTGCTACACTCGCATTAACATCTGCTAACCATGTGTATGTGACCAATACAATTTGATTTGATTTTTGATCAATAGATAATCAAATGCAATCACTGTTGTTAAACACATTTGATGCTGCTCTCTTGTTTGTTTAAGGTTGTAATTACACATAGAAAGAGTGAATCTTAGTTAATCCAGAGACTTACCGTAGAGTGTATCTGTCTCTGTGTGTTACCTCAGTGTAGAGGGTGATGGCTGGTGATGTTACAGGCAGCCTGTAGTGTGTCAACGTATAATAAAGACACTAGGTGTCTCTGCAGGGATGTCTTGCTCTGAGATGATGCTCATCCTACAGAATTTCTATTATTTTCCTACAAATAGAGATGGGCAAAAATGACAAAATACAATTATAAAATACCATAAAGATCAATTTATCAAAATACATGTATGTATTTAATTAAAATACATGTATGTTGTATTTTAAAATGCAGAAATACATTTGCAAGTAGCCGGCCCAAACAGAAAACAACATACTCAGTAACGGTTACAGAAACATTTTACTTGCTATGACTGTGACATGTTGTTGTTTAATTCACTCTGCATAAGGATGTCTGCGAAATGACCAAAATGTAAATGCACTGTATATGTGAAAATGAACATACCAAATTGAACTGCAAAGCACACTGCGTATTATTTTGGGGCTGAGCTCATTAGAATAATACTCAGCATGCTTTGCAATTGTGAATGTTTTACATATACATTTATATTTTGTTAATATAGCAGATGCTCTTATCACACTACAGGGCCATCAGACGTCTGATGCCAATGCAGGGTGTAAGGGGGGCACAAAATGGTGAACCGCTATAAAAAATACAAAAAATACAAATACAAATTACAGCTCTCGAAAGTATCTTGTTCCAAAATAGTGTAGTTCAGCCCAGTGTAATACAAATGGCAAAATACTCAGAAGTAATTGAAATACATATTTCAAAGACATGTAACAGAAATACTGTCCATCTCTGCCTACAACATACAGTACAGTATCTTTTCATGCTTTATTTCAGAAAAATGTATAATAAGTAATATTGCGTGATGGGTGTTGTCAATTGTTTTAATATTCTCTAGTAAATGAAATAATAACATATTTACCAGCAACCAGAGTACCAGCAACCAGTTAATTTATCATAATTGTCTATATTACCAAATATAACATCTCTATTTCAAAGTTCAATCCCCCATGTCTACATTTTACATTTCTGATTTTATCAGTTACTAATTCTATTACAAGCCTGATTTAATCGCGAACATTTCAACATGGTAAGTAAGAAAACAGTGCAGCTCAAAAACACACAACATAATGGATGGTTAAGTGACTCCTCACCAGATCCCTTACATTCCGTACATTCCATTAGCCTCCAAACTGGCTACTGTATGGCATTTAATTAAATATAGCCTTTCAAAGAAACCCATGGCAAGCAATTTAGAGTGTGGTACATTTTAAGCTTGTGTGAGGTTACTATTGCTTTTAACCAATGCTCCCACTGCATAGACAATTAATTACCATATTAAGAATGAAGTAGATTTGCCATGCACTAATCATTCTCTAATTCACTATGAACTATATAGCCTTTCAAACACTGGACAGTAATCAGGGCAGCATGCAGGAGCCTAAATATTACATAGTCACTAATTATGTTTAGCTAAGGAAATATAAATTAGCAAAGGCCCATCAACATGATTGGCTATTAGCTTGGTCTGTGTGCTGTGAGGGGTGCGTTAGCTGCAGTAGAATATAAATATCTCTCAGACATGGACATGCTAACGCACGCAGACAGACACACATGGACCAGCCTCCACACACATCCGAGAGGGTGTTATTAGTCCTTCAAATTCAATACCTGAAGGAATAACTACAATTTTACTTCTGGTATTGTGAAGTTGACGTGAGTTTTGGAGATTGGTCTGTCAATCCAACTTACTTCGGATCAATGAATGTAGACCGCAACACCTCCAATTTCTCATATGCCCACCATAACAGACTGCAGTCCCTCCAGTCCTGGTAGCAGACAGTGATGGGGCAGTCAGTTTGAGACGCCCAGGCACCATGAGGGATGGTTTGCACCTCAGGTATAATGAGGAGTTCCTGCTCAGCCGCTGAGAGGGAGAGTGGCAGAACTCCAGCCCTGACCTCCTCCTAATCCTGGGGATCCAGTCTCTGCTGACTGCAGGCTTATTCAGGGCTTTAGGGAGAAACACAGGGGCCATCCTGGCTCCTCTGGCTCCCCTCAGATCCTATCACTGCTCCTCCCACTGACCCACAGAGACAGCAGGCACCTGCACAGTCAGCAGGTCAAGCACTGCATTTTCTCTCTCTCTCTCTCTCTCTCTCTCTCTCTCTCTCTCTCTCTCTCTCTCTCTCTCTCTCTCTCTCTCTCTCTCTCTCTCTCTCTCTCTCTCTCTCTCTCTCTCTCTCTCTCTCTCTCTCTCTCTCTCTCTCTCTCTCTCTCTCTCTCTCTCTCTCTCTCACACACACACACACACTCACACACACACACACACACACACACACACACACACACACACACACACACACACACACACACACACAATTTATTTACTTCTCTCTCTCTGTCTCGCTATCGCTTTCGCTCTCTCTTTTTCTTTCTCACACATTCCAAACTGACAAATGAGGATATGGATAGCAGGCGAGTCATCGGAGGAGATGGGAAATTGGTTAATTTTGAGAGGACGAAGAACCAGTTGGACTGAGAACCAATATCTTCACTGGTGTAAACTGTGACACATACACTATACGCAGTATACGGTGTGCATACACACCATGTGAGCTAGCCTACACCGTATTATCAGTCAAATGGGAATAAACTATCATAAACTAAATACTCTTACCATATAGGCGGGGGGAGAGAAAATGTGAAATTCTTCCACCTCATTTGAATTTCACACTGCAATAGTCTGAGTCAAACCATAAAAGTTGTGTACCAAATTACCCCCAAACTGTCCTACAAAACATAGAATACATCATAATACATTGTTTTCCTTCTAGACATCCACAATTCAGTTCAGTCCTGCGTTATGAGAAGAACATCATAAATGAAGCTTCCACTCTACCACGTCACGTGACTGTGTGCGAGGTTTAATCGGCGTAAACAGAACCTGTGTCACAGCGGGGACCATGCTGATTGCTGACCACGCACACGACGATGTCCCCTCTGAACCCACCCTTTCATGGCCGCTTTGATGCTCACTCTAATTGGACGAGATGAACTTCAGCTGTAGCTGCTGTGGTGTGGTAGGCCTCAGCTCCACTGTACGCTTCACCTGGCCACAGTAACACATTCTGCTTTTAACTAGCCCGCTCCCCTCTGTCCGTCTGTTTGAGATATAGAGCGGGAATAGAGGGAGATTGGGAAGACAGAGGTGTACAGTAATCTATGGCTATGTGTCCTACCCTTGCATGAAAACTCACAGCTCACTCCGTCAGGGTGTGGCAGGTTACACTGAGTAGAAGAAGTGAGGATGGACCAGGTAGGTGATGTATCTAGGAGCAAGCCTGTCTGTGAGATGAGTCATACAGGGCACCACCGTGGTGCGTTTTCTCAGCAGTTCAGAGTGGCGGTGGGAGTGAGGAGGTTGCGGGCTGTACCGGCAACAGGGTGGGAGTGGAAGTGAAGGGTGTTCCATAGCGGTGGGTTTTTCGCAGCCCTTCATTTCTTAGAGTTTGGTGGCGGGTCCATGCCCTGCTCCTGCTGCAGAGCCACCGGGTGTGAGTGGCGCTTTGTTTGACTTCCTCTCAGTGCAGGAGACACCAGCAGGGCCCAGTAATGAGTCTGCAAACAGGACTCATGAGGAAGAGAGCCGCTTTGTTCATGACTAATTGCCCTGGACCGTGAGTGACAGAGACAGAGAAACTAGGGACTGAGACTATCTGGAGTTTTAGCTATAGAGCTCTACTTGGCCAAGGTGAAGGATGACGATAAAACAGGTCTTTCTGAGTCATACGTCTCCTTTTCAGAGCTCTGTGTAGGCATTATGTGCAAGACAAGGTCTTGCTAATCAGTAATAATTCTACAAGTGTCCAATTAATTTGTCTCCTTTATAGGCATGGATTTAAACACGTTTTAGTAAACAAACAAAATATCATTTTGGATCACTAAAATGTCGGCCCATAATATTTATAGAAGCTCAATTTGATGTTATAAATAAACTATTCCCCATACTACTTATTTTTCTTCCGTACAATCGCAAACAAACCAGAAAGAATCATGTCTCTTGGCTTGTGTCGACTTCACAAAAGCACAATGATTGATTATGACAAATTACTGGCTTGTATGAGCAGCCGAGAATCCTCTCCCTGCTGTAGCCCTGGAGCTGGGAAGAGAAATTGTTCCACCCAAGCGCCATAAAAACAGATTGAAACCTCAGCGCTGTGAATTAGCCGCACAGGAAGCCCTAAACCCCCTGTTTTATTCATGAGCATTAAGTCTATCTGAGCTAAGAAACCCCTGCGGTCTCTCCCACCACATCAAGGTTGCTGCGCCGCATCAATTCCACATTCGGAGGAGGTTGTTTTTGACATGCCACAATAATAATTCCTCACAAAACCCAGAAAAAAGAATATCATGATCTTTGTGGTATTCATGAAATGTAATCCATAGAATAGCCCTTTGGAGGAAGGATTGTTGACATATGTTTGACATTTGTATCCAAAAGCATAATTGAGAATTAATTTAGGAAAGTTGACATATTTATGACATTTTGGCCTTACTAAGGCCTCCTTTAAGAATCCATAGTGTTTCGTCTTTAGGTGCTACAAAGCAAACATCTCATATGAAGCTTTACCGCTTGCACTGTAATATGAATATTTTGTTTTCCAAAACTTTTTTTTACATGAATTCATGAATATTGCAAAATATTAACATGAATATTGAAAATATAACATTTTTGATTTGGCAAATGTTTCTATACATTGTTGAACAAAATATACTCTACGGAAAAATCCGAGTGGAATCTCTGTTACTTTAAGGTTATAATCCAATTTGTAAGCATTACCAACAGATTGAACGTGAAAATTGAATCAAAATGGTCGCCCTTAGCTGGTGATTTGCAGAATGTGAAATGATTCAAGTAAAAGGAGGGCTGTATTGGTTACATTTATTATTTACCGTGCCAATTCCTCTGTATAAAATGGGCCTTAACTTTAAAACTAGCGAGGTCCCATTCTGAAACTTTGATATAACCATAGAGTATATTATGTTCAACAATATATACACATAAATAAATATACACTACCGTTCAAAAGTTTGGGGTCACTTAGAAATGTCCTTGTTTTTGAAAGAAAAGCATTTTTTTTTGTCCATTAAAATAACATCAAATTGATCAGAAATACAGTGTAGACATTGTTAATGTTGTAAATGACTATTGCAGCTGTAAATAGCAATTTTTTTATGGAATATCTACATACTGTAGTCGTACAGAGGCCCATTATCAGCAACCACTCCTGTGTTCCAATGGTACGTTGTGTTAGCTAATCCAAGTTCATCATTTTAAATTGATCATTAGAAAACCCTTTTGCAATTATGTTATCACAGCTGAAATATATTGTTCTGATTAAAGAGGAAATAAAACTGGCCTTCTTTAGACTAGTTGAGTATCTGGAGCATCAGCATTAGTGGGTTCAATTACAGGCTCAAAATGTCCAGAAACAAAGAACTTTCTTCTGAAACTCATCAGTCTATTCTTGTTCTGAGAAATGAAGGCTATTCCATGCGAGAAATGGTCAAGAAACTGAAGATCTCGTACAACGTTGTGTACTACTCCCTTCACAGAACAGTGCAAACTGTCTCTAAACAGAATAGAAAGAGGAGTGGGAGGCCCCGGTGCACAACTGAGCATGAGGACAAGTACATTAGAGTGTCTAGTTTGAGAAACAGATGCCTCACAAGTCCTCAACTGGCAGCTTCATTAAATCGTACCCGCAAAACACCAGTCTCAACGTCAACAGTGAAGAGGAGACTCCGGGATGCTGGACTTCTTGGCAGAGTTGCAAAGAAAAATCCATATCTCAGACTGGCCAATAAAAATAAAAGATTAAGATGGGCAAAAGAACACAGACACTGGACAGAGGAACTCTGCCTACAAGGCCAGCATCCCGGAGTCGCCTCTTCACTGTTGACGTTGAGACTGGTGTTTTTGGGGTACTATTTAATGAAGCTGCCAGTTAAGAACTTGTGAGGCATCTGTTTCTCAAAAAAAACGACATAGAAAAAATGTAAAAGGTACCCATAGCCTACATATCAATGCATACACACAAACTATCTAGGTCAAATAGGGGACAGGTGTTGCTTTATCTCTTTTTTTAAACTGGGTTTGATGTTTATTTGAGCAATATGAGATGGAACAGAGTTCCATGCAATAATGACTCTATATAATACTGTATGCTTTCTTGAATTTGTTCTGGATTTGGGGAGTGTGAAAAGACTCCTGGTGGCATGTCTGGTGGGGTAAGTGTATGTGTCAGCTGTGTGTAAATTTACTATGCAAACAATTTGGAATTTTCAACACATTAATGTTTCTTATAGAAAGAAGTGATGCAGGAAGTCTCTCCTCAACTCTTAGCCAAGAGAGACTGGCATGCATGGTATTTATATCAGCCCTCTGATTACAATGAAAAGCAAGAAGTGCCACTGTTCTAGGCCAGCTGCAGCTTAACTAGGTCTTTCCTTGCAGCACTGGACCACACGACTGGACAATAATCAAGATTAGACAAAACTAGAGCCTCAGGATTTGCTTTTTGGAGTGTTGTGTCAAAAAATCTGAGCATCTCTTCATTACGGACAGACCTCTCCCCATCTTTACAACCATTGAATCTATATGTTTTTTCCATGACAGTTTACAATTTAAGGTAATGCCAAGTAATTTAGTCTCCTCAACTAGTTCAACAGCCACACCACTCATTACGAGATTCAGCTGAGGTCTAGAACTTAGGGAATGATTTGTGCATCAGCAACCACAGCTAATGAAGTCACTGAAACCCTTAACAAAGAGTTGCAGTCTGTTTTGGATCATTGTATTTGGTATATGGTTGAATCATCAGCATACATGGACACACATGCTTTGTTTAATGCCAGTGGCAGGTCATTGGTAAAAATACGAAAGAGTAGAGGGCCTAGAGAGCTGCCCTGCGCTACACCACACTTTACATGTTTGACATTAGAGAAGCTTCCATTAATATCAGTAATATCAATCATATTAAAGGCTGCACTGAAATCTAACAGCTCCCACAATCTTCCTATTATCAATTTCTTTCAACCAATCATCAGTCATTTGTGCCAGTGCAGAACATGTTGAGTGTCCTTCTCTATAAGCATGCTGAAAGTCTGTTGTTAATTCGTTTACAGAGAAATAGCATTGTATTTGGTCAAACACAATTTTTTCTAACAGCTTGCTAAGAGCTGGCAGCAAGCTTATAGGTCTGCTGTTAAAACCAGTAAAGGCCGCTTTACCACTCTTGGGTAGCAGAATTACTTTGGCTTCCCTCCAGGCCTGAGGACAAAGACTTTCCTCTAGGCTCAGATTAAAGATATGACAGATAGGAGTGGCTATAGAGTCAGCCACCATCCTCTGTAGCTTTCCATCTAAGTTGTCAATGCCAGAAGGTTTATCATTATCGATCGATAACAGTAATTGTTCCACACTAACTTTACAGAATTCAAACTTGTAAAGCTTTTCTTTCATTATTTGTTTTTTTATTCATGAATACGATGGCTCACTGTTCGTTGTTGGCATTTCCTGCCTAAGTTTGCCCACTTTGCCAATGAAGTAATCATTAAAATAATTGGCATCATTAAATGGTTTTTTGATGAACAAGCCATGTGATTTGATGAAAGATGGAGTTGATTTTGTCTTTCTGCACATAATTTCATTTAAAATACTCAATTTCTTTCCCATCATTCTTTATATAATTGATTTTGGATTCATAATACAGTTTCTTCTTTTTTTTGTTGAGTTTAGTCACATCATTTCTCAATTTTCAGCCAGTCAGATGTGGACTTATTAGCCACTCCTTTTCCCCTGTCTCTTTCAACCTTACAGTTTATAAATTCCTTATCAATCCATGGAGCCTGAACAGTTCAAACAGTCAGGTGCAGTTTACAAACAAACAGTTTCTTAACAGGTGCATGTTTATCAATAATTGGAAGAAGCCATTTTGTAAATTCATCAAGTGAGCGTCTGGATGCTCCTCATTAAATCACATCAGACCAACAAATAGTTTTAACATCATCCACATAAGAGTCACAGCAAAATCTTTTGTATGATCTCTTATACACTATTTTAGGCCCAGCTGTTAGAACTTTGGCTTTCCTGAATATAGCCATTATATTGTGATCACTGCATCCAATGGGTACAGATACAGCTTTAGAACAAAGTTTTACATTATTAGTAAAAATGTGAGCGATACATGTGGATGATCTAGATACTGACTGTTCGCACTTGGTGGCCTATAGCAACACCCCAAAGAAAAGGCTTTAGATGTGCCAAGTGAACCTGCAACCACAACACTTCAATAACATTTGACACAAGATATTCTCTAAGCATTACAGGGATATGGCTCTGAATATATACAGCAACACCTCCACCATAAGCATTTCTGTCTTTTCTATAGATGTTATATCCTTGTATTGCTACTGCTGTATCATCAAATGAATTATCTAAATGAGTCTCAGAAATAATATATTAATATTGTCTGACGTTAATAAGTTATTGATTTCATGAACCTTATTTCTAAGGCTACATCTATTAATCTGGGCTATTTTCAGCCCATTCCTGGGTAGCTTATCAGAAATAATCAAACAAAGCAAAAATATACATTCAGCAGTCCATGAATCAATTGGTGTGTGTGTGTGAGGTGTGGTTGAAGCTACAAACCCATTGGCTTGGCTCTCTCATCCCCTCCAGGCTTCTGGGAGGGAGAGTGGACAATGAGCCTGTCATAGCGGATGTAAGCAATGTCCCCACGCACTTTGGCAGCTTTCATGGCTGGGATCACTTCTTTCTCTTCTGGCGCACAGCTTCAGGATAGTCCTCGTTGAGGAAGATGTACATTCCTCTCAAGTTCTTGGCTCTTTCCAGAACAGCTGCCTTGTCCTTGAACCTCAGGAACTTGACCACTCTCAGCCTGGGCCTGTCACTTACGCTGGTGGTGGGTTTTCCCTTCCTGTGGGCGCGCTCCACCTCAATCTTCCTGTGGTCCATCTTCAATTTCAAGATAATTTCCCTCACTTTGTCCTCAGACTCCGTCCAGGTCTCATGTGGAGATTCTGCAATTCCGTCCACAACCATGTTGTTCCGCCTTGATTGTCCCTAGAGTCTGATTTATCCGTCATTGTTTTCATGGATTCACATACAGAACGGATGTCCCCTCTCAATGACTTACAGATTGCTGTCATCTTGCCGTTCTCCTGTTTCAACTCATTGAGCTGACCCTGGGAGAACTGCAAACTGTTCTTCAGGTCCAGGTCCTTGACTTCTGTACAGTATTTGGACAAAACACACAAAACACGTGAAGGACAAAAGCTATTGTCTTGTTGTTGTAACAGCTGCTTGTAGAACTCTTTTTGTTAGTTTAAAAGATCCTTTACCTGTGATAGAGAGACACCGCTGTCCTCAACAGTACTCTCGTCGGCTCTGGTCTTTGCCATGGTAGCTAGCAACGTAGGTTACGCTGTTACTCCTCACAGTTCCAGACAGGGCAGGTCACAGGGAAGATTGAAAACAACAAACAACAGGGATCTAGACAGCTACAAACCCGGGACAATCCGCTGTCCCAGCCACAATGGCTAAGCCCGTTGCAGGCTGCATTCAAGCCATCAAGAAAACCCCGCTAGCTTGATAAAGTTAGCTAGCTACTAAGAACTTTCCAATACACTTTCAAAACAACAAACTTTTTCAAAACAGCAAAAGCGAGCCCTTCCTTGTTCTATGGGTTTCGTGAGGAATCACTCAATAACTCTA